>NW_026900589.1:0-166271 GCF_033783945.1 Neopsephotus bourkii
ACAGACACCCCCTTGTCATGGGGAAAGAACTCACGTGCCCTTGCGAAGTTGGGAGCTATGCTGGTGGTGGCTTATGCTTCCGGTAGGGTTTCCCATGCCAGTCAGGTCCCAAATGAAGGGTCAGACAAAGTGTGTTCATGGGCAGGACGGGCTCACTAGCCCTCGGGCAACCATCCTAGGAGCAGGACAGCTCCAATTTTAAACCCGGGCAGATGGAGCTCATACAGCCCCATAAGGCCATCCATCTATGAGAAGGATACTCTAATCAAACCTACGACCTGAGGACTTTGCTGTCACCGTCCAAGCTCGCTAGGCCCTGGCAGATAAACCTCAGGTGTAAAGGGTGAGGCCAGTTCTGCGCACGCTGTGCCTCACCTAAAATAAACCCACTGCGCAGGCCCGAAGGGTTTACCCACACTTGCAAAGCCCTGCAGCGAGAGGCGAGGGACGAAACGGCAGGTGATAAGGTGCACTGGAAGTCGCAGACCCAACCCTGCGTGCACTTTACATTCACTTTACATTCAATACTCCCAGGTGGGCCTGAGGAGGAAAGAAATCCACATTCAGCCTCCATCCAGGAGCTCAGACTGTGTGTGCAGCAGGCTGTGGTGATGGCAGGAGAAATGAAGTCACAGCCTTCTGGGAGAGCTATTGGGATTGACACCAACTGAAGCTCTGTGCAGTGAGAACATGGCAGGTATCTGGAAATGAATATTTCAGGAGCGAAGCCAAATGCTGCTGGAACTTGACTTGAAGCTCTCAAGAAGCTGCAATTTTAGTGGTGTATTTTAGTCTTTTATAGAATTGGAAGATTGGAAAGAGTTTCTTTTTTTTTGTTACTAAAGCACTTAGGACCTTTCATAGGAACAATAGGATTTAGCAAGAGTAGAGCTGTAGTGTAAGAATCAATAAACAAGCCTTTGAAACAACAACCAGATCACCCTTGGACTGATTTCCACCCAAATATGGGGAGAGGGTTGGAGCTGTGGAGGAGAGAGCACAAGTCGAGTCCTGCATCCTCCTGGGTATAGAGCCAACACCTTCAGCTCACACAAGCAGCAGGGCTGGGGCTGGGACTGGGGCTGCTGCTTTGCCTGGGTAGCAGGGGCTGAAGGCTCGTGGGGGTCCTTGGGGGGCCAGTGTAGGTGCTTCTATGTGTATTGGTGATGCTTCCTTTTTATCTGTTGTTTTATACTTTCCTGTTTGGGGGCCTCTACCTTGATGCTGAAGACCTGCAGAGATGTGTGTGCAATTGAACCTTTTTTATGGAACATTCTTTACAGATTAAAACAAAAAAGAAATAAAAGAAATTTTGAGAAGAAAAAAACCCTTTTGCCTCCTTGATTCCCTCCTCCTCTGCCTGACCCTCTCCTAGAGGAAGGGAACATCTTACCAGCCCAGCCCTGGTTGCACACCCACCAGTACATGGGCACTATCATCCCCCTTCATGGCAGGACAGCAATTCCCCGTGGGGAAACTGAGGCACAAACCACCACCTGTGTGGCAATGGGTACACAGTGCCTGTGCTGCACATGGGTGACCGAGTCCTGGGAGCTGCTCCTAGCCCCTGGAGCACCCTTCCCTGCAGATGACACAGTATGGGTATCTGGGCCTTACTTCCCAGGGAAACGGTGGAATCACCATCCCTGGAAGTGTTCACACACTGTGTAGGTGAGGCCCTCAGTGCCATGGGTTAGTGGTGGCCTTTGCAGTGCTGGGGAGTGGTTGGACCTGAGGAGCTTAAAGGGCTTTTCCAGCGTGGTTGATTCCATGATTCTATGATCATCCCTCTGCTTGTGCCATGTCCCCACCTTGCCCTAAAGACACCCTGAGAACCACAAGTGGCTTCGAAGCTCCCCTGGGTGCAGGGTGGTGAGAGGAGCTGCACAGAAGCCACAGGAACAGCCGAGCTCTCCTGAGGCCAATTACACTGAGGAGCAGTTGGGCTCTGCCAAGGCAGGGAGAAAAGCAGCACACACTCAGCACCCAGCCTGGGCTGGGCAGGATGGGGGAGCTGGGGGTGCAGGCATGGGGAGCCCCATGGGGAGGGCAGCTTGGCTCAGGGATGTGGGGCCAGTGCAAGGCTGCAGGGGCCAGGCTGTGGGTACCCTATATGGGATGGGGGGAGAAGGCGAATCTGGAAAAGGGGGGTCTGGCCCCCACTTGGTGGCTGCCCAGTTCCCACTGTCACATCTGAGCATCTCCAGGGACAGGGATCCCCCTCCAGATTCTGTCTGGGGCTCATCCAGCTTGATGGTCCACTCCAGGATGTTCCACCCATCTTGCACAGGGGACACAGCACTTGAGGAGCATCCTATGGCCTCCCATTGACCTGCTGGATCCCACTGGCATCAGGCCCAGCAGCAGTGAGCCCTATGGCAGCCCCTGTGCACTCCAGTGGTCACAGCTGCTCCCAATCCAGCCAAACTCAGCCCAAAATGAGGGTGGAGGTAGAGGAAACTCTGGCTTCTATGTGCTTTCTGCTGGGTGAGCAGGATGTAGCTCTGGGATGAGGTAGGATTATCCTTTGTAGGAGACAGCTTTGATATATGGGGGAGGAGGGGAATTTTGGAAGCACATCTGGACTCTCAGCTTGAGGACATTTGTGAACCCCTAAAGGCAATGAGGAATTTCCTGTCCTGGCTTCTCCTCCTCTCAGCTCCCTGTTGGTAGCACTGAGGGAGCTGCTCTCTCCTTCCCCTCAGTAGCGGTGCCACTGGCAGGGCTGCAAAAAGCTGGCAGCCCACTTGGTCCTTGGTCCACTTCTTTATCTGGTTTTGCCAAGCACAACTGTGTAGTTTCTGTTGCAAACCCCCTTCAAGAAGAGGAGCCCCCAGCAGCCCTCCCAACCCCCCGTGCCAGGGACTGGAAATCACCACCCTGCCAGGAGAAAATATTCCAGCCTGCCGGAGCCAGGCGAGGGTTTTAAAGTGAGAAAGGGTGAATATAAAGGAGGCACCAGGCGAGGCCTGAAACAACTTCGTTTTGTTCAGTTTCTGAAAGCAACAAAACCAACTGGAACGTGAAGTTTTGCTTTCAGGGAGCTGGTCTGGTGTGGGGGTGATGCTGCAAGTGGCAGGCAGGAGGTGCAGCTCTGGGGTGGGAGCACTGGGGCAGGCAGGACACCACGCTGCTGCCCACACAAAGCCCGTGTGTGCTGGGCTGGAGCCCGGTGCCAAGAGAGAGGTCGGGCCCCGGCCTGCCCGGGCTTGCCGGCGGCAGCGGGGCTGCTCCAGCCCTGCCCCAGCTCGCCCAGCACCGCAGGGATGGGCTGGGGACCCCCGAGCTGCTGGTGTCCCCCATGCTCTTTGTGTGTGAAGTGAAAACCCAGAGCCTTTGGAGGCATCCCACCACCAGCACCCACCAAAGCAGGTCTGAAGCACCCAGCTCCAAATCCTCCCTGCAGCCTCCACAGCTTCTTCCTAGCCCGTTATTAAACCCAGGGCAATCATTCCTTTATTATTTCTTTCTGCTATTCCCGCAGCCATTCCCTGCTCCATCCATCATCCCTTCCCGATGGGCAAACATTGCCACCTCAACCCAATCTCCCGTTCACAGAGAGGGAAAAAAATATACACATAAGCCCTTCTTTTCTCTCCTTTTCTTGCCGGGTCTTTCTTTGCCGTGCATTGAGTGCTGGTCTGGCCCAGAGCCTTCTGGCAAGAGCTGCCTTTCACTTGCTAATCATCCTAAATATTGGAAATCAACCCCAGAATCAACAGCTCAAAGACTGGGGCCATCTCTGCTCTGTTTGGAAATGCAAATCTCACTGCTTTTGTTTTCCCTGTGTGGGTTTGGTGTTGGCTTTGAGGAGGTCACAGCTCACAGGTTCCTCTTCCACCCCAGATTTCTCTTTTTATATTATTATTATTATTATTATTTCCCCCCCTTATCCCCCCCTTCAAAGGGAAAAATTCAGCCCGTTGTAACACTTCAGCCTGGGATGGCTGGAGGAGTGAGGGGGGAGAAGGGGGAGATGGGGTGGAGGAGAGTAGGGAATGGACTCGCCCTGCATAGCAATGAATGAACCTCCAAAGTTTGGGAGAAAGCAGGTTCCCAAATGTGCTTCTAGGAGCACAGAAGGATGAGAGATCTCATGGGTGCTGCACTTGGGCAGGGAGCTTCATCCTTGGTACAGCAGGTCCCTGGAGGGGAATGGGGGTGCCATCAGGGCAGGAATAAGGACAGCACAGGGGCTCCCTGCCCCTTCTACACTGATTTTTATGGGGTTTATATCTGAGGGGATGGAGGTACTGGAGCAAACCCCACACAGGCTGTACCGGGCCCAGGGCTGGACCCCGATGTCTTTGCCGGGACGGATGAGGCTGGATGTAAACACCTTTCTGCAGGCTCACAGGGGCTCTGGGAAAGGAGGTTTTGAGAACACAGATGGGACAAAGCCCCTGTTCTGCTTTTCCAGCAGTGCCCTGGGACTGGTGGCAAAGCCTGGTGGGACCTGTGGATGGCTTGGATGGCTCACAGCATCCTGGCGGGGGAAACTGAGGCAGGGCAAGGCAGTTGTGCAGTGGAGCCCAGACCCTGATTACCTGGGCAGCACTTTCAGAGCATGCTTGCACCCCCATGTTTTCCATCATGTTTTTGGGCCATGCACGCCGTGGCACGGAGGATCCCATTCAGTAAAGCTCAGTTGGCCCCCAGGGCCAGGTCAGTCTGGTGCCAGTGGCCGTTCCTGGCGGCGGGGCTTGCACAATGCACGGGCAGGTCAGGGCTTGCCCTGCTGGGGGAGTGCCGGCGGCACCCGGGCCACTGTGGCGTGCTGCCCTTCCTCCTTCTCCTCATCATCATTGCTGCCACCTCCCCAAGTGTGTGCCTGCATAGGGGGATGCAGCCCCACAGTGCTCCTGCCCCTCCAGCCCAGCCCATCCCATGCCACACAAGGCAGCCCCCATGGGCAGGGGTCACATCCAGCCCTGCGGTGCAAGGGCTGAGCTGCCAGGGCAGTGCCAGCATCGCCTCCTTCATTGGGAAAGCACATCATGCTGAGGTGGAAACTTGGCCCGTTTGCAAACAGGCACCGGGGCCCCTGGGAGCTCTTCACAAAGGCTGGTTTCAGGTGATTGACTGCCACGTTTGGAGCATTGGGACCAGCCCATGGTCTCAGCACAGAGAAATTCGCTTTAGGAATACAAAGCAAACATCCTCCTTTGGTGTTAAGACTCCAGGGAATGAGTCCTAACACCCCCCTCCCCCCCAGGGTGCAAGCAAGGGCAGGCTGCACCCTGCAGACACAGCTCACCCACGGGTGCTGCTGTGGGCAGCAAAGGCAGCATGAGGCTGAGCATCCCTCATCTGGAGAATGGCCCAAACGGCAACGGGAGCATAAATATCTCATCCCAAATATCCAAAGGTTATGGATGGGCCTAGCCAGGCTGAGCAGTGTGGGGATGTCAGGTGTGAATCCCACGGGATGCTCCCATTCTGTGCATGGAGGGAGCTGGCACAGGCAGTGGGGAGGCTCAGGGGCATTACAAGAGGCGGCTGTTGACCTAGAAATGGGAAAGAATTTGGCCTGGCATCATGCTGGAGGGCAGTGTGCCAGCCTGGAAGCACGGCTTCACGATGGAATGGCACTCCTTTTCCCTGTGCCTGGCTGGAAAGCAACTGCCTTCTGTCCTGGGAGCTCTGTGGGCATTGTGACTGGTGTCGAGGGGTGGGATGCTCATGCTGAGCATTGCTGGGGAGTTGTTTCTGCTCCCACCAAGCACAGGGTCAGTGGTGATTCTCAACGGAGGAATCACAGAATCATGGAATAGTTTGGGTTGAAAGCTCAAAGCTCATTTAGTCCAACCCCTCTGCAATGAGCAGGGGCATGGGCGGGGGGGGAGCAGACCTGCGGGGGGAGCAATGCTCCATGCTGGCAGTGTTTGGTTATGAGACACATTAACAAGCAGGAATGTGCAAACAGCCGAAGGTCAGAGCTGCACAGGGGCGATGCGGCTGCCGTGGCTCCAGCCCCTGGCAGTGCAGCAGGCGAAGGCAGGAGCCCTCCCTGCAGAGGGGGTGGCAGGGGAGGGTTCCCAATGCATGGGGCTCATTGGCACTCCTCGATGGAGCCCAAAGCCTGGGGTCACTGAGTGTGCTCATGCTGAGGGGACAGGGTGAGACGCAGCCCTGCATGGCCCCCTCCGCCCCATCACGTGAGGAGATGCACACCCAGCACTGACCCACACGGCAAACACCCCCCTTCCTTCCCCAGCAGCAGCATAGGCAGAAAGAAAGCATCACCCCAGCCCGGCCCCAGTGCATGAAACCAGCCCTCCTGGTGCACACACACACATCCCACACATCCCACACCCTGCTGGGACCCTCAGCTCCTGCTCTAGGGAGGAGGGAAAGGGCTCGGCCATGTGCTGGTGGCACTGTGTTGGTCCGCAGGATGTGCCAGCTCCTTGGTGGCCCTCGGCCGGAGGAGGGGGTCTCTCCCTGTTCCCCCCACTCTGCAGAGCACTAAATAAACAGGGAAACCTCCTTAATCCTGGTCATTCACTACAATAAGCCATTTCAAGGTGGCTGTGCAGGCATCTATCAGAGCACAGGGGAGGGGTTCCCAGCAGGAACCTTAATTCCCTCTGCAAATAAGCCCGGAGGGAGGGAGAGCACAGCTTGTGTCTATGACAGATGAGGGCTTGGGGGGCTTTTGGGGCCAGTCTTCAAAGGGCTGATCCCCAAGAACCCCCTTTCTGCAAGAAGCAGAGGGTCACTGAGGGATTTCCCATTAGGCCATTGCTTGGGCACTGTTTCTGTGCAAGTGCTGCCATGCCACATCCCTTCCCTGGAGCAGTGAGGCTGGAATGGTCCTCAGTGCCACACGGAAGGACTGGGAAGCTGTAGGAGCCCAAATGCCAACCTTTGTCCCATATGGGCCTGGTTTTTCCCAGAGCAGTGCTCATCCCTACAGCACATCCCAATGCTCCACACCCATGTCAGGATCAAAGCACAGCTTGGAGACATAATCAGGGAGGCAAAGTCCAGTGGTGGATTTGGTTCCTGCCTCATCCCTTCAAGCTTATGGGCACGGATACAGCCAGGCTGCATGCCTGGGTGCATCCTATGCCCCGTCGGTGCACACTGGCTTTCAGGGTCTCCCCCCTTTTAACCCCACCTGGAAGGGAAAGCTGGGGACTCCTGGGCCAGCTCAGAGCTCCTTGGTTTAGTATCTGAAGATTAATGTGCCTAAAGATTAATCTCCTTTTCTAGGCAGCTGACCTAAGGGGGGCCAGAACAGGCTGGGTCTGGGGAGGAGGTGAGGGCAGTGCCACTGGGGATGGTGTTCCCACAGCCCAGGATGGCCCTTCAGCCCATAATGAAAGTGGTGTAATTTTATGTTAATCCCAGCTCTTCCATACTGTGATCCCTCAGCAAATGCAAAGCCCTTCCCAAGGGTCCTGGCTGTATTAATCTTGTTTTGCTCTCACTGGCTGACTCGCAGGAGGCTCCCATGGCTCCCGGAGTGCTGCTGCCCCAAGGTGTCCCCATTGTCCCCTCCAGGCAGGATTAACCCCACTGGTGGGAGGCAAGGGCAGTAAGAATCCTTTCTGGGGGGTTTTGCACTAAAATGACTGTTTTCTAAGCAGAACTGTTCCTGGGGTGAGCAGTACTGAGCTGCAATGCAGGGGACAGCAAGCCCCTGGCTCTGAGAGCTCCTATTCACTGAGTTTAGCTGAATCTTTTCAAGGTTACACCTTTTTGAATGACCTTCACTAGGAGGGTGGTGAGGCACTGGAGCAGGTTGGAAAGGGCTTGAAGCAACCTGGTCTAATGGAAGGTGCCACTGTGGTAGGGGCTTGGAACTGGATAAGCTTTAAGGTCCCTTCCAACCCAAACCACGCTGTGATTGTATGACCTTCGCCACTGTAAAGGTTACCAATAGAAATGTGGATATGAGGAATATCTGGGTCTTCCCAGGGACTGGGAGCAAACCCTGAGCAGGCAAAGCCCAGCCCCTCTCTGCCTCAGTTTCCCCACCTGTAAATCAGGTGCATTCTCTTTTCTGCAGGCTCTTCATGACCAACGCCCTGAACACACTGTCCTTGGGGACAAGCAAGAGTCACGTCCCCACCAGCAGGAGCCGCTTCCTCATGCCTGTGGTGGTGAAAACTCCCGTTGCTGAACAACGGGGCCATGACGTTTGAGCCCTCCACACGCCCGAGGTGCTGGGCTCCCAACTGATCCTGTGCCTTGGGCTTATGCAGCACCGGAACCAGCTTTGCTTGCCCAAAGGGACTCGGGGCTCTCTTGTTAGTGCGATGAAGCACTGAACACTGCACTGAGGGTGCAATCCTCATTCAGCTTTGCTCCTCTGTACCTGTGCTGATAGTGAGCACAGGTACATGTGATGAAAATCATTCTCTGGGAAGAAAAAGGGGCTTTTCCTGCCTGTTGTGTCCTGTGCAGGAGGAAGCAGAGGGTGACCTGCATTCCTGCATGCCACTGCTGAGTCACCAGATCTGTCTTTGTCCTCCATGAAAAGCAATTCCTTCGGGCCAGCACGGGCTGGCGGTTTGCAGGGCGGGAAGCAGCACTCCGGGAGGAAGGCAGCGGGAATGGGGCCGGGATTGTCTCGGAGCTGCCATTCCACTGGAGAAACAGGCAGGGATGGGCTTAGTCCCAGCTGTGCTTTACACCCTTTGCACTATATTCTAACACACATTCAAACGACAGCATTCCTATCAGTTCTGTTTCATTTTGCCAGGTATAACCCCTGCTGCTTTGAGTCTCGAGCAGCAAGCCAGGATTTTTCTGCTGCTTCCCCTTGGACATGGCATTGCACCTCCCTCTGCAGGTGGGACATATGCTGGGTGCTTCTATTCAAGCTCCTCTCTTTGCTCTGAGGGCTCAGTTGCCCCATGAGGGAGTGAAGGAGCCTTTTTTGCTGGAGATAGACAGATACTGAGGGGGAGCACACACAATCGTTCCCCAGGCTTAGGGAGGGGGTTTCCTTTTGGCTCTGACTGCCCTTTAGAATGACGAGGTGTTAGCACGGATTGCTCTTCCCAGTCACACCAGCCCAGTGGGGAAAAGCCCAGGAAGCGCTGGGCACTGACCCCGCACAGGGATCTTCTCTCTTGTACCCACAGGACAAGACCCCTTCGAGCAGCTGTCCCCACAAACCACAAGCAGGCAATGTCACACACACAGGAAGCACATCCCCCTTGCTGTGCATGGCCCCTCGCAGCAGCCAGAGCACAGCTGTTTGCAGCGTGATAAGGTGAGTTATGAAGCTGATGAACAAAAGAGGCTCTTCAAGGCTGTCTCGGCTCCTTTCCAGAGCCTGGCGTGGTTTGACGTGGGGAAGATGGATGAGAACACACTGGTCCCTTTGCATGGCAGGGGCTTTACCTCAGAGCAGCACAACATGGCGAGAGGCTGGGACTGTTTGCACTGATAAAACCAGCTCCCTGCTCCCAGCTGGAAGTGGTTTATGAGGCAGCAGAGCTCTGTAACTGCCTGGGTGAGTGATAAAGCTGCCCTCGCCACCCCTGCTGCAGGAGGGAGGAGATGGCTGCCTCCCCGTGGCGGGTGGCCTTTCTTGCTGTTAAACGGCTGCAGGACAGGGGTAAAGCAACCTGCAAACGCCTGTGTGTCTGTAATTCAGATCAATTTCATTTCCCTGCGCCCAAATCTCTAGAGTCTTCTCCACACATTGCTTCTCCCTCAAACTGTGCAGCAGAGTGGGCCTTTGCGTGGTCACCTCAGCAAGGGTGGCTCCAAAGCTGGGTGGTTCTGGGGCTCCCTCCGGGCCCCGTGTGCTGTGCAGCCACCGCTCACCACTGCTGAGCTTGGAGGGGCTGGCTCTCGGGTGCCCCTCCCCAGGACCCGCCATGATACCTCCAACTATGGCGGCGCAGCCCTGCCGCCACCCCCAAGATGGCCGCAACCAGGGCACTGCGCATGCGCCTGGCTTTGCCGGGCTCTGCGCCTTTCCAGCCCCTCTTCAAGGCGGGCCCAGCGGCAGATTGCGCCCGGCCCCTCCGCGCAGGCGCACCGCTTCCTTCGCCGCTCCCAAGATGGCGGCCCGGCAGTGACAGGGGATAGGGGAGGTTGTGAGCAGCAGTAGCGGGTGGCGGAGCGCGGCAGGATGATCCCCACCGAGGAGGTGTCTGTCCGCATGAGGGAGATTGAGTACAAGCTCAAGCAGGTGGGACTGGCGCCCGGACGTGCTGCAAGCCCGGCTGCGGCCTGCGCCTGCGCTCGTAGCCCTCGCGCGTTGCTCAGGAGACGGACCTGAATGTGCCTACCGGGCCTGGGAGCGACCCGGGACCCCCTTAGAGCCTGGTCACCCCCTCCGGGCCTGGCAGGATCCCAGGTCTCCTTCAGCACCTAGGGCCCTGGTTGTCAGGGCTATCTCTGTCCCACCCTTTCGGCCTGTGGCAGCTCTCGTAACCTCTTGGAGCCTGTAGTGGCCTCTTGGAGCTCTCTCTTCAGGTCCTCAGATCCAGCCTGAGGCCAGCCCTTGCAGGCTTCTGTTCTTTCCCTATGCCTGGGCTTTGGTGTCTTGGAAACAGCCCTTGGTGGTTGCTTTGCATTGGCCACTTGAGTTCATGGCTGTGCGTGGGATTTGGGTGATGCCTGTGCAATCACTGTGTTGTGCTATGGCAGGGAAATGTGTGCTCTCAGTCGGTGTGCCTCTGTGGTAAAGGTATTAGTTTTATCTTGTGCTGTGACTTTAGTGTGCTAAGGCTCGTGGTATTGAAGGGAAACAAGTAATCCATAAAAACCTGGCTCATTTTGTTGTGCATCTCTCACCTTGGGTCAATTGCCCAGATTTCTATTAAGAGGTGGATGGCCTCAGCATCAGACCAAGCGTGGTTTGCTGCAGTGTTTGCCAGGACATGGAAAAACCTTCATGTGATGTTGAGTGACTTAAATGCTCAGTGTTCAGAATTGAAGAGTATTTTTTCATCTTACTGGCAGGAAGAATTAACTCTGTCCTTCATCAAAGATAGCCTTGAGAAGAGCGACCAGCTCACAAAGAACATGGTAAGTTGATCCTTGAAATTCAGCCCTAATGTTGGGCCTGGATTACTCTTTATTTGGAGAAACTGTGTTCAGGGCTGTCACTGTGCCCATCTGAGAGTGCAAAGTAATGAACCACTTGTTTTGTGTCTGTATTTTGCACCTCAGTGCCTGGGCAAAGGGGAGAACTGGTCATAGAATCATAGAGTGGTTTGGGTTGGAAAGGACCTTAAGATCATCCAGTTCCAACCCTCTGCCATGGGCAGGGACACCTCACACTAAACCATGTCACCCAAAGCTCTGCCTGTCCAACCTGGCCTTAAACACTGCCAGGAATGGAGCATTTACCACTTGCCACTTGATGAATGCTTCAGTCCTAAGCTTCTCTTCTGTTTAGATGAGGGCTCAAATGAGCTGTTGGCTTCGTCTCTTTATGGTCTGTCCTACTTGGGAGGAGGTATTAATAAACCTCAGAATAGTGTGTGCAACAGCATCATGTTGTTGCTTCATACGGTCAGATCTTGTTTGGAGTTTTATTTTGGGAGTGTTTGGGAGGTAGAAAGTAATTATTGTGCTCTCATGGCATGATAGCCCCCAGCTACTACACTATGTCCAGTTTTGGGCCATAAGAAGGTCATAAAGGCATCAGTAGAGAAGTGTGGAAAACATAACATAAGAGCGAATCTTGAAGGAGTTGCATTTTGGCCAACAAAAGATGACAGTAAGGCACCCTTTATGAGCTTACTATGGTTTAAAAGCAGTATCACAGTCCCTTTTAAGAAACAAATGTCTATGATGGATAAGAAGGTTTTTTCTCTCCTGGTACTGTGCCTTCATGTTATGCATCTCATGTGTGGGTCTCAGTGGTATGGGGAGAAGTGGCTGCTGGTTTATGTGGTTGTTCTTTTTACCTAGTGCAGCTCCAGGCTGTTCCTGTGGCTGTTCCTGCTGTCGTATGGACTTTTGCTCCCCCTTTAGGATGTCCTGAAAAGTTACCTTCATACTTTGCAAACATTTAATTTAAGATTGGCCCATCTCTATATGGCAGGTGATTTGTTTTGTAGTTATGAATTGAAATTAGGACACAGAGGGATTAAAGAGCCAACCTAAGGAGAAATCAATAGCAGAGCCCCAAAAGAGACAGTGGGACCTGAAGGTCCCTGATTGCCCCTGCTGTTAACTACTGCCCTACTATATGGATACATGTGGAAGGATGTCCTCAGCTGTCATTCTTTATTGGTGTTGTAGGTTGCTATCCTCTCCTCCTTTGAAAGTCGTTTGATGAAGCTGGAGAACTCCATCATCCCAGTTTATAAACAAACAGAGAACCTGCAGCGCTTGCAAGAGAATGTGGAGAAGACCCTGTCCTGCTTGGATCATGTCATCAGTTACTACCATGTGGCTAAAGACACAGAGAAGATCATAAAGGAAGGGTGAGTGGAGCAGCTAGATCTTGCTGGGGGGCTTCATCCTTTTGAACTTTCAGGATGGAGGTAGGGGAGCTGACTCCACACACTCATGAGAGGGTTCCTTGTACCCTTCCCACACACTTTCCCTAGCATCAGATCACAGTAAAGCTGCTTGGCTTGACCTTCAGCAATTCCCAGAGGGCAAAGTCTGCTCAGGCTGGGCACTGGTGTCTCTTCCAGGTTTAGCAGACATGCTGCTATATGAAATTCGTTAGCATTGGTGGCTTCTTTCCTCCAATGTTTTCCCAAAGGTTCTTCCTGCACTGCTGATGCTGTCACTGTATCCAGTTCTGGAGCCCACTTTCAGTCCTTTGGTGGGAGTTGTGATGGCCCCTCACTGGGGTGGTGGAAGGCAAGGCTGAGAGTTGTGTGCTGCTCAGTCATCAGTACCTCTGCACTTGCTGCATGGATGTTATATTCTGCTGTGCCATTGAGTGGAGGCAAAAGGGAATCCCATGATGATCTCCTGTGGAAGAAAAGGGAATTGAGATGTTCCTTATTGTTTTTATCCTGATTTTTGGTCTGATGCTTTCTTAATAACTACGTTCTTTTCTTCTTGGGGTATTAACTTTTATTTTTGGTTTTATTTTCAGCCCTACTGGGAGGCTGGAGGAATACTTGAATTGCATGGACAAAATCCAGAAGGCAGTGGAATACTTCCAGGACAACAATCCTGACAGCCCGGAGCTGAACCGTGTGGTAGGTCATGGGTTTGGAACCTCTCATGACTGAGATAGGGACAGGTGTAGCCCTGCTGCTCAGCCTTGTGCTGTGAGAGGCTCTCAGCCTTGCTGCTGGTGAAGAGGGTGTTTGGGCACAGCTGAAGAAATGATTATTTTGGGGTCTGATGAAGCCTGTTGACACTCGGCAGCATTTCTGCTTGTGGGGTTCTGCTCTCTATGCATTGCACCAGTAGGACTTCTGAAAGCATGTCACAGAATCCTAGAATGGTTTGGTTTGGAAGGGACATTAAGATCATCCAGTTCCAACCCCCTGCCACGGGCAGGGACACTTTCCACTAGAGCAGCTTGCTTCAAGCCCCTGTGTCCAACCTGGCCTTGAACACTGCCAGGGATGGGGCAGCCACAGCTTCTCTGGGCACCCTGTGCCAGCGCCTCAGCACCCTCACAGGGAAGAACTTTGTCCTTATACCTAACGTGAGCTTCCTCTGTTTCAGTTTGAACCCATCACCCCTTGTCCTATCACTGCAGTCCCTGATGAAGAGTCCCTCTTTGCATCCTTGTAGCCCCCTTCAGACACTGGAAGCTGCTCTGAGGTCTCCACACAACTTCTCCAGGCTGAGCAGCCCCAAGGAGGTGCTTCAGCCCCTGATCATCCTCGTGGCCTCCTCTGGACTTTCTTCAACAGCTTTGTGTCCTTCTTAAAACTTGCACATGTGGTGGAATTGATTTAACCTTTTCTTGAGTAGCTCGTCTTGGTCTTCCAACTACTTGAGCAGAATGGGAGATGTGTCTAAATCCAACTTGCAGACTAAGCAATTCCCAAGCAGTATTTTTTATTATTAGCTTTAAAAGTCTCTTACAGATGTTGCTAGAGTTTGAACCATGTGGTACTTGACAGCGGTCAGAAACACTGCAGGAAGAATGTTCTTATGCAGAAATAATACAGGGGAAGCTCGGGTTAGATATAAGGAAGGACTTCCCTGTGACGCATCCCTGCACTAGATTAGACTGGCAGGGGGTTGGAACTGGATGAGCTATAAGGACCCTTCCAACCCAAGCCAGTCTGTGATTTAAACATTCATGAGGGACTGATTACAGAATCTCTGTCCTGCTTTCTCCATCTGTTTTGTGCCAGAAATCCCTCTTTGAGAGGGGCAAGGAGTCCCTGGAGTCGGAGTTCCGCAGCCTAATGACACGACACACCAAGCCAGTGCCACCCATCCTCATCCTGGACCTCATCAGTGGGGATGATGACATGGAGCCCCAGGAAGAGGTGTTTCTGGAGCACCTCCCAGAGGGTGTCCTGCATGATATCATCCGCATTTCTGGATGGCTGGTGGAAAATGGCAGGAATCAAGGTTAGTGCTGCCTGGTGTTCCCTGGTAGTGGTGTATTGGGGAATGCTGTCCAGCTACTTACAATGTGTGGTTGAGACCAGAAGTAGGGTGTTGAGGGCTGTGTGTAGCACTGCACAGCTTGTCTTATAGGTCAGCCGTGAAGCCTCTGCTCAGGTGCTGCTGTGGTTAAGAAACCCCCAGGCACACTGCTGTTGGAAGCAGCACCAGCAAAACTAGTGGCTGCCTCAGTGGAACCTTTCAGGTGAGTAGTTCAGTCTTCTCTCAGTCACCTCAAGATTCCACTTTTTTACAGTGTTTGGAGTACAACTGAAGTGATGGCTTATTAGTTACAAAATGATCTCCTGGGGGATATGATGAGAGAAAGAGCTGGATAAATAAAGCACAATTTATCTTAGTGCCTGGTCTGTCCTGTAGCAGAAATCCATTTAACTCGCAACTGTAATGCCTCCTGATGGAGCTGCAGCTATCTAGTGCTCAGGTATTATTAATGTGCAAAACACTGGTCACTTATTCCCATCTGGGAACTATTTATGAACAGATTAAACGTGACCAGGGGCAGGGCGAAAGCAGCCCAAAGACTTACTTCAATCAGTACGTGCCTCTTTCGTGTTCCGCAGCATCGAAATATGCCTGCAGCTTTATACTCCTTCATTAACTTTTCCTTTGGAAGTGATTGACTTTGTGGAATTGTTACAGGAAAACCTGTATTTCATGTGCATGGAGCTCCTGGAATCACCCCCACCTCAGTCATTTACTTCAGAGTGGGGATTACTGTGCTTACCAAGTATGACAAACATCTTTAAAAGCTTCTTAAGGATTTGTCTGTGATCAAAGGCAATTCAAACACATATAGCATAATTTGTCAGTCACTTCGTGTTCTGCTTTTAAATGATGAACACCTCATTTAGTTCCTGAGCACCCTGAATCATGAGAAGTGTGTAAAGCCTCTTATCCTACAAACTGAGCCCTTCAGTTGACAGTGTCTTGCACAAATGTCTCCCATCAGTTTCACAGCTTATGTGCTCTTGTAGCAGTGCATAGACTTAATGTTGTGTGTGGTGGGAGGGCTGGAATGAATACTGTGAAGGAGGGAAGAAGTTAGTTTGGAGAGACTCTGAGGGAAAACCACTTCACACTTCCTTAGGGTCCCACATCAATGCTAATAAGCCCCCTTAGGAGCACAGAATGTTTCAGGAGAGGTTTGGTTTCACATTTGCTTATAACCTTGTTTCTACCTTGTCTCTGTAGATTTCATGACAGTTTACTTCCAAATCCGCTCGGTCCAACTTGACCGCTCCATCAAGGGGCTGAAAGATCATTTCCGTAAGAACAGCTCCTCCACAGGGGTTCCCTATTCCCCTGCCATCCAGAACAAAAGGAAGGACACTCCCACCAAGAAGCCAGTCAAGAGACCAGGTGAGTCCCTAAAGTAGGGGATCACTGCAGTGTGTATCCTCTTGGCTGGGTATGGAATGCCTTCCCTTTGAGAGGTAGCCTCTCTGTCTAAAATGTGGCCAGAACAGGAGCAGGGGTAAGATTTTGGAGGTGAGCACCTCTGCCCTGGGTTCAGCATTTTGATGACAGACATTTTCTGTCTTCTTGTCAAGTCCTCAGACCTGTTCTTTGGAGGAGAGTGGGGTCCTGTATACAGAGAGAGAAAAGGTCATTGCCTTAACAATGGAGATGAGTAAAAAGAGACCTCAGAGGGCTCTCAGAGACTTACAGTCTAAGAACACCTGTCCTCAGCCTTGGAATAGGCCTTATAGATTGTGCCATAGCAAAACACAAAACTCAGGTCTGATACAGGACATCACTTGAATCACTAGTTATGAATAAAGTAGTGCTGGGAAACCAAGAACCGGTCAGGAGCTGGGATGGGGTCTGGGGAGGTGTCTACAGAGATGAGATCTAGAGTTTTCTAAATTTTGGAAGGGCTGCTGAAATGTGCCATCTAGTGGGAGCCAGAAGGAGGGTAGCAAAAGCTAATGTGTGCTTCCCGCAGCAGCACAGTGAGGTTGGCCCTCTGTGTGTCACGGCACCCTATTTCCTCCTCTGTAATAATGATGAAAGTCAGGAAAGTCGATATTTATGTGGGTTTATACGGGCAATGCTCTCCCACCCACATATATTTTCCTGTGTTGTCCAAATACTCTTGCTGGGTTTCAGGAAAATAACAAGCATGTGGGTAGGGCCTGGGAACGGATGGGATGGGGAAAGGGAGGGAAAGGAATACCCATTTTAATTGTGTTGTGTTTATTTTTATAATCCTGATGTGAATGCAGTCCTCATCCCAGGTAATGTGTCTCTGTGTGTGTGCTGGCCCTGGGGCTCTTCACTTCTCTGTGTGGAGATGCTTTGCTGGCCCTCTTCTTGCTAAAGCAGAGGGTGTGCCTGGGATATTTGCAGAGGGACGTCTGGGGGAGGTTGGGACAGCTGCAGATCACCCCTCTGGTTGTTTAACATCAATCCGTTCCCTTGCTGCTGTGCCCTGGAGCTGTTCCTGAAAGCTGGAGTGGGAGTTGCAGGTGATGGATGCAGTCAGGCTGAGCTACAGTGGGGTTCCTCTTGCCAGCAGAGAACCACATGACCAGGGGATGTCTCTCTTGTTTTGCTCTGGAGTTTGGCATGTAGTTACTTGAGTGAAAATTTGCCATCGGTGTTTGGAGATGTGTAGAGGACAGTATCCTCCTGCTAAGGAGAACTGTGCTGCACATGGCAGAAACCAGTGTTTAAAATTGCTCCTAAGCATGGTGACAATCATTAGTGGCAGTAGCTCCTCCCCAACAGCATGCTTACCACAGGTAAAGACTGTTTCTGTGTGGTTCAGTAGCTCTCTCCTGGAAAGACGCCCCATGGGATATGTAGATGAGCTATTGGGCTGTGGGTGCTTCAGGCTTGGTTCACAGTGCTCAGTTAACACCTGATGCTAAAGAGATCTCTGGGTTTTGATTGCTGTGAGGTCAACATGGTCAGTAAATGTCTCTAAGCAGCCTGCCAAATGGTGACATCTCCCCTGTGCTCTGGGTAAACAGAGATGGAGGAGAGGGGTTTCATCATGGGCAGATGGAAATAAAACCAAGCACTAGGCTATTTTATGAGTCTCAGATCTTGGGTGCTCACATAGAGAGTACAGAAAGTACACACGTTTGAGAGCACAAGCATTTGTCCTTATGAACAGGAGTCCTCCAAAATGAATGCATTTGGGCAATGAATATTCCTTGTCATGATGAATGTCAGTGCTGTAGATTTACCAGGAGATTTTCACACCTTTTTGCCCAAATTTCATTGGAGTTTTTGAGGTAGGTCAGGTAGAAGGCAGAGAGCAGGTCTGGATGCGTTTAGAGAGCTGACAGTGACAGAAAGAACATTTCAAGTCATCTTTTGGGGTATTGTTCATCTCAAGAAAAAACTAGTGGCTAATTTGTCTCCAGTTTTCCATGAACAAGGACGGACTGTAGCTCAAGGCCAGGGGTGGTTAAACCTCATGCACCAGCCATCTCTTACAGCTACTAAATTGTACTTAAGTGAAATTAAACACTGGGGGAAAAAAACAGTCTTTGAGCAGAGAGTCACAGTTTTTTCTGCAGTCCAGTCAGCTTTCAAGGACAGCTCTTGAGGTCTTTATCCTCTCTGCACTGCACAGTGGCCCTCTTCATAGCAATATTTGTCTGGTGGGATTTGATTTCCCTGTTTTTAGCCTGTATTCAATCATGGAAGAACTGGTTTCCTGTACTGTTGCTTCAGTAAGCAAAGTCAAGTTCTGCCAATCTGGGTTTCAGACAAGGGGATTTTCTCATGGCTTCACTGAATGAGTTATTTCCTTATTCCTTAAGGAAGAATATCCCAGTGCACACCCCAGAGCATACTTTAACCTGTCGCAAGGGGAAAATAACAGACTAAATCTGATGTGCTATAACTTCTTTGCCCACAAAGCACAAGAGAGCCTACAGCTGAAGGGCAGGTGCCATATTAGGGACAGGGTAACAAGGCAGAGACATCCCCTCCCTGTTCCCCAGGTATTATTGCTGCATTATGGAGCACTTGTTCCATATCCATGTGTTGTTTCAGAGGGTCTTCATCCCTCTGTTGTGGTTTTATTTGTTGGTGTATCCTGTACTGTCTCCTGTTGTTACAGCAAGTAGTTGGAAACCTGGCTGCTGAAGATACTGGAGATGCTTCTAAAGCAGAGTTATCTCCTCTTAAATGAAACTTGCCAAGTCGAGTTGAATTCATGGAGCAATTTGTGGGCCTGGTTTTCAGTAGTTTGCTATTCAAAACGTCAGCAGTGTATTCAGATTCTCAAATCAGCCTCCTGCAAGCATATGCAGATCAAATACTGCTTCTTTGGGATGCCTGTAGACCCAATAATCTCTTCTTGGTTGGAGAGCAGCAGGTAGCTGGGAAGCTTTTCATTGCCAGGGAATGATAGGGCCAGAAGATGCCAGCCTGGCTGCCTGCAACAAACAGAGCAAGGTAGTTGGAAAACTGTGCCTCATGTATGCCCAAAACCTATTTTTAACAACTGGGCCACAGGAGCAAATATTTCAGATGGTTTTTGACTTTTGGGGGCTCTTTTTAAGCTATAGGGAGCCCTTTTCCAGTGTACCCAGGGCTCCCCTTTACGTAGGGCTCCAGTGTACCCAGCAGCGTGGTGCTACCTGAAAGCAGACTGTGGAGTCTTTGTGTGGCAGAATAAAGAGCTTCCCACTTCCCATATTGATCACTGCCTGGCTTGAATGTG
This sequence comes from Neopsephotus bourkii, assembly GCF_033783945.1. NCBI lineage: Eukaryota > Metazoa > Chordata > Aves > Psittaciformes > Psittacidae > Neopsephotus > Neopsephotus bourkii. The sequence continues at coordinate 19,229 of NW_026900589.1, forward strand.
ATGTTTTCATTAGCACCTGAAGCACAGCCCCATTTGGTTTGGAACTGCTTAACAGCAAAAACCAATCATGGAACAAAAGCTTTGGCTTCCCCTAGAATCCATTAAAGCCTAATTACAGTGCAAAGAGAGAGGGATGGAGCAGCAGAGAAGGGATGCTCAGGAACAAACACAGGTAACTGTGTTATACAAACACCATAGCAGAGGTTTCAGCTCTCATCTGATAAGGAACTGTCAGGGGTGGGCTGTGGAGACATGCTCTACATACCTGTGAAATGAGAGCCTCTCTGCTTGTGTTTAATGCCAGTTTACCCTGGCATTAAGATGAAAGAACTGGTAGAGGAACAGTGCCTGGTTGAGCTGCTCTGCATCAGCTGGGCTGTGGGGACAGCAGTAAGAAAGAGCTTAGTACATATCTCCAGAGCTTGTTAAAACCCTGCTTGCTCAGAGGAGCTTCTTGTTGTGCCCAAGCTCTTAAGGTTTCTGCAAGTAGCTAAGACTAAAGTGGAAGTGTTGGGTGTGAAGAGCACTGGGAAGCTTGGAGGAAGAGGAACAGCCCTCTCATTTGATCATATGGCAGAAGGTAGGAGCAAATGCGTCAGCGCAGCAAGGGTGTAAAGTGTTCCCACCTCCCTGCTGTGTGCCTAGAAGGGAAAATATGGTTTATGGGTATGATGGTTTTTTTCTTTACTAAATGGTTGAGAACAGCCTAAACTGGGAGTAGAAAGATGTTTCCAGTGAAACATTACACTTTAGGAACCATGTGCTGTTGTTTAGCGAGTGCACCAGGTTAAGGCAGCTTGGTAGTTCAGTGGGAACTTCTCTCTCCTGTTCTCCCCCATCAGAGATGCACTGGGGGAAGTTTCAGTCCCCCTGCCCTATGTTATTTTATGAGATAAAGCTGTCCTGCACACCAGGATGCTGTTCTGCAGCAGTGTGTGCTTGGACTTCCCTTCAGGATAGTGGTCCTCAGTGCAGCCAGCACTGTTTCCAGGCTGCACTGTGGCTCGGTCACTGGCAGAAGCAGGGATTTTCTGCATGTTTGGAGGGTATATTTCTTCAAAATGGAAGAACAATTCTTAATTTTGGCAGCAGCACTTTTATTTCTTGGATCCTTCTTCATTTTCTCAGTTCTGTTGCATCTGGGTCTGCTATAGAAACTCCTTCCACCTTCCCAAAACTTTCTGTTCTCTGTTGTGCAGGCAACAGCGAAGCTCTGCTCCGAGAGGGTGTCCATGTGCTTGGGCTAATTGTAGCTTCTTGTATGAAGGACTAACCTTTGAATGTGGAACCATTGTCTTCAGTTGTCACATTAATGCTTTGTTTTGTGCTGTCTAGCTGCATAGCCAGCGCTGGCTTTTGCTCAGTTCTGTCTGGCTTTTGTGTATGTGAAGTATAAATCTTTTAACCCAGTGTTATGTTGTTGTTTTTTTTTTTTTTTCCCATGGTTTGAATTGATTTGCAATTCCTTAGAAGAGAAGTGGCTTTGGGGATTAGGGGGACTTAATGCCAGTTAGACATGGGTGGGCAGCATCCATTATTCTGGGATTCCTGGGATGGGAATTGCTCTCTCGAGCCCAGAGGTTGTCACCATTTTACTGCTTCCTGTAACACCAGAGATCATTCCTTGGCTGTGGAGATCATTGTCTTGGCTGTGGGGCTCCTGATGGGTCTGTATTGATTCTGCTCAGAAAATCCCCCTTGGAAAGGTACCTCTTGCTGTAGCTCTAACCAAGTGGCTGCCGCTGTGGCTCTGGGGAGCACACAACATGTTGCCAGACAGAAATTGTTGGTACTGCAAAGCCCTGCTTCCCAAGCTGAGGAAGAGCAATGACTTTGTATGCTTGGATGCAGAGTACCAGCTTAAACTCTTTACAGGGAAGGGTGCTTCAGTGCTTCCCTTCTCTGCTCCTGTTTTCTCCACCTCACTGAACTGATTGAGCACCCTCTGATTGAGGGAGTCTCTCTGTGTAAGGCCCTGGCACAGGGTGCCCAGAGAAGCTGTGGCTGCCCCATCCCTGGCAGTGTTCAAGGCCAGGTTGGACACAGGGGCTTAGAGCATCCTGCTGTAGTGGAAGGGGTCCCTGCCTGTGGCAGGATGAGCTTTAAGGTCCTTCCAACACAAACCAGTCCATGATGATTCTGTAACCCTGGCTGGAATTGGTGCTCCCACCCTCAAAGCAGGGAAGCAGACTGGAAATGCCATTGGATCTGCACACTTGGACATGAGCTTGGGGTTCACATTCCTGTACTGAGCTTTCTCATTGGTGACCAGGTGACTTGCTGGTGGAGGGCTGGTGGTCTGCGTTTGTTTTCTTTCACTCATTTTCTAGGTCTTCTTGTCTCTTCTCTCTGGCTCTGGTGACAGGCACGATCCGTAAGGCTCAGAACCTTCTGAAACAGTACTCTCAGCATGGTCTAGATGGGAAAAAGGGGGCCTCTAACCTCATTCCTATGGAAGGTAATCACAGCTCTAGCTACTTCACCCTTGACTTTCTGTGTATCAGCCTTGCTTTTTCAGGTGGGACTTCCATTACCCTAGTGCTTGGTGGCCAGCATTGGATAGGTTCAGGGCCAAATTGTTTATCTGAGTTCAGTCTCTGACTTACAAAGCCTCCATAAACATGAGCACAGGTGGAGAGGAATGTGACCTTAAAGCAATTGACCCACCAGAGGCACCTGGCTAATGGAAGCTCTGCTCTGATGACATCTGCTTGTGGTGTTTCTGTTCTCTCTTCTTTTTGCCTGGACTTTGACACATTCAGTTTCCTAGCGACCTTTCCAAACCTGATGCTGAAGTGTCAGACCACAGCCTAGCTCAATACATCATGTGTGAAGTTCACCTCAATTCATCTCTGTGAAGACCTACCTAAATAGTTGGCTTCCATATTCTGATCTCCTCTGCTTATAGAGGTTGGACCAGCTAAGGGGAAGAGGTGACTTGCTTCAAAGCATCTAAGACCTTTCTGCCCCCTGTTATGTATGCATCCAAAGTAGATCTCTTCAGCACCTACACTGTAGTCTACTAAATCCCAGATGGTGACTAACCTCACTCATTTGGGGGGGGGAAATCCTTGTGCTGAGCAGGAGATGGGCTTTGAGTTTGGATTTGTGATGATTGTGGGTACAAGTGGGACTTCTGGGGCTTGCTGTCCCATTCAGGACTTATGGCAGGAGGTTCAAGGGACTCCTGTGGCCCAGCGAATGGCTTGACTCACACTTTTCATCAGGTTTCAAAGGGTTGCTACTGCCGCATAGCCCAACAAAGGGATTTGGTCAGGTAGCATTCCTGGGACTGTAGGGCAAAATAAATGTCCATGAGCTCAAATAAGCCAAGCTTGAAGCAGCTTCCAGCCCGTGTGAGCATCCATCCATGCTGTAACCACCTGGATAAATTGCGCCTTCTGTTTGTGCCGGCTGCCATCTCACTAGGTCATGAGCATGACTTACGGGTTAAACACCTTTCCGATGCCCTGAGCGACAAGCATGGGCCGGCTGCTGGTAAGTACCATGTTGTCACTTCACACCAAGCTGGCTAACATCCCTTCTCTCCAGCATGTTCACAGTAGTTCTGTAGACAGTGGCTGTTCATGGGCAGTCTGGGAGCATGGGCCTTCTCTGGCTAAGAAGCTCTGGCTCTTCTCAGTAGAATTCGCTCCTACTAATCACACACCCCCCGAGCCCTCAAAAAGGGAACCCCGGCTTTATCCAAGCAAAAACTGGGAGCCACCATGCTGAGAGGCACTATTCTATAGCTAGCTACTGGCTTGTTTGGTGCTGCAGTGAAGCAGACAGGAAAGGGATCACCTGCAGCATGCAATGGTGAGTCACTCTCCACTGTAGGCACTCTGTAAAACCACACATTTGTGTGTCCCCTGCTGACCATAACTTTGAAAAGCTCAACCTGAAGGACCTGTCAGTGTAGGGAAGAATTTGTTCTGTGCCCATCAAAAGTTGCACATGTTGCTAGGAGAAACAGCAGCAGCAGCACCTATAGCTTACAGAAGGCTTCTCCATGTAATCTGTTTTGTAGGGGTTCCTGCAGGGGTCTGGGTGATGCAGGATGGTGTGTGTCACTCTGTGGCTGTCCTCATGACACATGCAGCTGGTGGTTGGCATGAGCTGGTGCTGGCCCTTGTATCATACCAGCACTTCTCATGCTTACCACTGAGGTTCTTTGGTGGATCTTGAAGACATTTGTATGCTAGGACTCAACTATTTGCATTTATATGCAGCTGTGTTTGAGATAGCTCACCCAGCTGTGCTGATAGTCCTGCTTCATGGGATCAAAATGTTCATCTGCCTGGTTTTTGTCTTGTTTCTGCCTGTGGGAAGACGCTGCCTTCCAGGACAGCTTTGATTTCCCAGAAACGGTGATGCAGAATGGCAGCTCTTCATCTGCATGATGGATGGAGATAAAGAACTCTAAAAATACCAGCAGAGATATTGAATAATTCACCTCAGACCTTCCCGAGTACTCTTGTGTTCAAGCCTTGATTTAATTTAGTCTGTATCCCAGAAGAGCTCCAATCTTGCCTTTTGCTATGAGGCTGGCAAGAGCTGATGGCTTGATGTGCCTGTTTCCTGACCTGCAGGTGACTCTGCATACCCTGCCGGAGGCATTCATAGCTTCCCATGCACAACCCCGGGGCAGTTTGGTGAGAAGATGACTGTAGTTCTCACACCAGGATGGGTGCAAAGCCAGAACCACCTTTTCCAGAAGAACCCTATGCAAACCAAGGCCTTGAGCAGAGCTGCTGAAGCTCAGGGTGGAGTTTGGTCTCTTAAAGCCCTCTTGCCCTTGCAGGGAGGGACGACGTCTTCGACATCGAGATCGATGCGTACATTCACTGTGTTAGTGCCTTTGTCAAATTAGCCCAGAGCGAGTACCAGCTCCTGACAGACATCGTCCCCGAGCACCACCAGAAGAAGACCTTTGATTCCCTCATCCAGGTCAGTTGAGCCTCTCTGCTCGGCTTCTCTTGTAAAAGGATGCACACAGTCTTTTTCCCCTTCCTCTTCATTGTGAGGATGTGGATTCCACGACCCACTGTGGGTGCCAGGAGCACCACCACTGCTTGTGTTGTCCTCCAGGACCTGCTGAGGGAACTGGGGCCTTCACAGACCCTGGAGAACATGTGCTCAGAGTCACTCACTGGGTACTACAAATGAGCCATCAGCTGGATTGGCATCCTTAACTAGGGCATCCTGCATGAAGCCCCTTGTGCTGCTTCCTTCTGACCCTGTCATGCTGCTTCCTTCTGGCCCTGTGGCTTTGTTGCAGGAGTCACTGGATAACTTGATCATGGAGGGGGATAACATTGTCTCAGCTGCCCGCAAAGCCATCATCCGACACGACTATTCAGCTGTGCTCACAATCTTCCCCATCCTTAAGCATCTGAAGCAGATGAAGCCAGAGTTTGACCAGGTCTTGCAGGTGAGTGTGACAGGATTGGAGAGGGTCCTGTGGCTTGGGATGTGTGGAGAACTTTCTGAAAGGGATTATCACAGTGGCTTTGAACAAAGCTGCTTCTGTCCTCCAGCATGGGCTTGTTTGTGACAGTGAACCATTAACTCAGCATCTCTCAGCAGCACCTCTTTTCAGTTCAAGTCATGACCCAGTGATGGACCATATACATGGTCCATTCTGCTGTGTACATGGCCTCTGAGGGGCTTCATCTCTGTTAGTGATGAGCTTAGTTTAGGCTGTACTTACTGATGCCTGGAAGATGGGCTGCTCTGAGGAGAGCCTGCTTGGACTGTGCCACAAGGTACTCCAGGTATCAAACATGGCATCTAGGTTTAGACAGGCTCCTTTCCATCTGCTTCCAGCTGGTGGCTGTGATGCACCACCCCCCTGTATCAGGCACAGCGTAAGAGGAGACACGAGAAGTGGCAAGTCCTGGTCACCACTGGGGTCACAGCATCCTCCCCTTCTGCCTAGCAGAAGGATGCAGGATTTCATGTGTTGTGGTGTTGATGGTGCTGTAAATATTCTCCTGGCACATGAGGACTTGAGAGTGAGATGCTGGGGTGGGGGATCAGGGTGGCTAGGTGCTGGATGACAGTTCAGATGCTGTTTGTTTAGCTTCTCTGATCTGTAATGAAACTATTGCAGGGAACTGCAGCAGGCACCAAGAACAAACTGCCAGGGCTGATCACTTCCATGGAGACAACTGGTGCAAAGGCACTGGAAGAGTTTGCAGACAACATTAAGGTAGGATTCTCCTCAGTGTTCCTTTTGGCAAGACCAGCAGGCTTGGAAAAGGTGTTTTCTGTGCAGAACCCCTCCTTTAGTTTTCAGCTTTCCATGAGACCTTGCAGTTTCTGAGTCTGAAGGAGGTGCTTGCTGGATCAGCTGCAAATACCCAAATGCTTGGTGCTGATTTCAAAGACAGAAGGTCTCTGCATAAGACCCTTTACAGGGTTACTACAAATAATCTGACATGAGTTTCCAGATGCAGGATTAATCTCAGAATTAATCCTATTTAAGAAGAAACTAAAACTGCTGACTTGGTAAGTTTTGGGGTACTCATGTTAAACTGGTCCCGTGTAAGCTGTGTTTGATGAGCACACTGCCTGTTAGGTGAGCTTGGTGGTCACATGCTGCCCAAATCCCTGTGGTTCTGAGCTACTGGTACGTTGGAGCTGTGGTTTCTGAGCACCAGGAGATGGCACTGTGAGAGCCAGCTCTGAGGGTGTTGAGAGAGGCTGGATGAACAAGCCTACAGCTCACTTGCAGCAGTTTTACTGTAGAGGCCCTGTTTCCTTACATGCTTACCTTGTGTCTGTCTTTCTTTCTTAGAATGATCCAGACAAGGAATACAATATGCCAAAAGATGGGACAGTTCATGAACTCACCAGCAATGTACGTGACGATGGTTTGAACCATACTGTGTGAAAAACAGCTTCTGATGGTATTTTAGAAAGAGCAGTAGGGAAATTTCTGAAGTTAAACTGTCTTGAAAGGGCAGTGAACTGGTTTCCATGGGGAGATCAGCCAGTTACTGATTGAGCAATGACATGACCGTGTGGGTAAAACCCAACAACTCAAAACAGTGTAGTGATTTGTTTCTTGAAGGCTCTTAAGTGTGGAAGACTTAACAGGAGAGCATTTAATAGGAGATGCAGTGTTGGTTGTTTGTAACTTCCCTCCGTTGCTTCCAGGCCATCCTTTTCCTCCAGCAATTGTTGGATTTCCAGGAGACAGCAGGTGCCATGCTGGCATCACAAGGTACAGACATGCATGGGGCTTGTTTGGGCATGCATTTCCTTCCCCAGATTGTCTGGACATCTTCCCTAAAAAGCTCAAACTTCATCGTGCCTGTGAGGTTGTTCTCCTGTCCTTCACCCTGTGGTTTGTCTTGTCCTCTGATATGCCATGACCATGTAGATAATTACCTGGAGGGGATGCAGAGAGTTTCCTTCCACACTTGCTGCTATCAGGTCATCTTGGGGTAGTGTTTATTGCTGATGTGTTCCATCACGAGAGGATGCCTCAGTCGTTTAGCTACAGATCTGACACTGGGCCGGTTCTCTGTGGTTGTACTGGAGTGAGGGTGGATGAACCATCTGGGCTGGCTTTAGTTAGGAGTGTGTTGATGAATTTCACCTTTCCTGCCAGATCCTCTGGTCAGAGCATAACAGCAGCAGCAAGAATATTCTCCTTGGAACCTAGCATGAGCAAGCTGGGACTCCTGAGCTATGTGTGTGTCTTGTGCCCTGGCAGAGAGATGAGTTGTAGCTCTGCTCTCCAGGATGCTAAAGAGACTTAATTCCAGAAAGGAATACATTGATCAGAAGCTGAGGGCAGCTGCCTCATGGAACAGGATGTTGCTGCTTAACAGCTAGAGCATAAGTCTGTGTTCTGTGCAGAGCAGAAGCTCCCTTATGAGCCCTTGGCCTAGGCAGAGCTCATGTTTTCATGTTTCCCTTGTAACAGAGCAGCTTGAGAGGTGGAGAACTGGAGATCTTGGAGGCACAGAGACCTGAGGAGGCACAGGCCACAGCCCAGTGTTTGGAGAGTGTTAGGGAGCCTGTTAGGAGCAGGGGAAGGAGGAAGCTTACAGCTGCCTCCAGACTTGTACCTGCAGTTCCTGCTTGGAAGATCCTGCCAGTTCTAAATCAACTCAAGCTGGGATGTGTCTGCTTCTTGCCACATCTCCTGTAACAACTGCCTTGTGCCCTCGGCACTTGTAAGCTCAGTGTGCTCAGAGCCTCCTTGACTTTCTCTCTTTACCCAAAGAGGTGATATGGGTTTTTTTCTGGAGAAACCCAACTGTTTCCCCTGTCCTTCCCTCAGTGGTGATGTCAGCATCATTATGTAAAGCCTTGACATGTTGTCATGCACTACAGCTCTGTCACAGGAGCTGATTCAGAGGGTACAATCGGCTTTTTTTATTCTCTGTACTGGTCATATCACAAAATGTGACACACAAGCCGTTTCCTTTTGAGTTGTGGCTGTCCTGTCACATCAGGTGTAGAGGGATCCTGCTGTATAGACAGTGAGACACACAGCTTTGTGCTCTGTTCAGTTATTAAAGCTTGAAGTCAGTGTAATTGTAGCAGCTCTGGTAACTTGGGCTGACACGCTCAGAGCCATGCAGGAAGTGACCCATAATCCATGTGCTGTCAATGGTGTTGTCTCTGGCTGCAGCCAGGCCTCAGGGACCATCTGCTGCAGTGGTGTTCTCCTGCAGAAACTGTGCTGTCACTTGCTCCAAAGCTATGCCCAACACAGGGCACCATACAGGCCAGAACTGTTCTCATTTTGAGTGACACTGGTTACTGATTATTAGTGAAGTTGTGGTCCCTGTCTGGCTGTGGACCTGGTGTCACCCTACACCAACCATCATCAGATCGGAGGTGATGTTAGTGAAGTTGGAGGGAGTTGCTTCTGGATCAGAGGCTTTGGGGTGGTGACTTGCCTTCAAGGCTTCACTCTGTGACAGCTTTCAGCTGCCAGCTCAGGTGTGGGTGCCTGGAGCTGGGTTTCATAACTCCCACAGTGATCCTGAGTGGTGAGAATTACAGGGTTTTATGTGATGTTTGCCTCGAGTGGTAGCAAAAGCAGAGTGATGGGTTAAATGTGTGCTGCCACTTCCTTCCTCTTGCCCGCTGAATGGTTCTGTAGGACCCTGTATGGTCATGGAGGGATGCTGAAGTGCAGAGTGAGGGTGAGAGGGCTTTGCTCAAGTTCTTGGGAAGGTTGTATGGCCTGTGCAGTTCATTTCTGGGACATTAAACTGCTGCTTGTGTGAGGGGAAGCTTTCCTTTGCCTTGAAAGTGTGTTTGAATCATTTGGAATGAGATGTGTTTCAACGACCATGCAAACAATGTTTCTGGCAGGGGAAGGAGGTTAAACTCTGCCTGTCCTCTGTGATCTCCACTCTGTGGCCTTGGAGGGAGTCCTGCTTGCTTTCCTGTGTAGCTGTCTGTGGCTGCTCTGTGTTAATATCTGCTTTGTTCTCCAAGAGATGCTGGTCTCTAACCTGTCTTTTTGCACTGTGCCTTTCTTTTTCTCTCTCCACCCTCCCCTTTTCTCTCTGCTCTGCCTAATCTTTGTAGTTCTTGGGGACACATACAATATTCCTTTAGATCCCAGAGGTAAGCAGACTTACCCCCGCCTCCCTGTTCCCATTGCCTCGGATGCTGGTGATGTATGTTAATGCTTTATCCTCCAGGAGTGGTAAATAAATGAACATGTAACTGAAAAGGGAAAAGGGGAGAGTAAGTAACTCTTGCCAGGGCTGGAAAGAATGGGGAGGGCTTGTCACCAGCAGACAATGAGGGATGCCACATGAGCTGCAACAGGCTAAAGACACTCTCATGGCACTGAATCCCTTTGGCACGAGTGCAAATTGGCCCAGCTGGGACCATGCTTTATCCCATGTGCATTTGGCTCCTTATTGTCCAACTCCCAGCAACAGGAGCCTCGAGACCTTTCCCATGGGGGCAGATGAACTCGGACCACCCCAGCTAGGCCTGGCTGTCAAAGTCTCTGGTGGGGGAGGAGGGGATAGTTACCCCACATGTCCCATGAGCAACTGAGGGCAGAAAGCCTTCTCTTATGCACAGAGGGACATGTGCCAGCCCAGAGTCATTGCTTATAAGGGCAGGCTCCCATGCTGATGCAGCCCCTCTTATACAGAGCCAAACAGCCCTGTCAGCAACCATGGGGATGGCTGAAACTTCCCAGAGCCCTTGTGCCTGTTCCAGTTCCTGTTGTGTGCCTGCTGTGAACAGCTCCAGCTCGATTGTGCTCCAATTGCCAGTTTCTAGTGCTTCCAAAGCCTTTCCAGGTGGTGGGGGAAGAATGGGGATCGTGTGCTTAATGACTCTATTTCTGATCGAGAGGATGTCCTCTGAGCACTAGGAAGGAAAGGAGAGGTTTTTGTGGGGGTGCTCAGCATCTCATGCAGATAAAAGGGGTGAGAGATGCAGAGCTCTTCCAGCCTTGTCCTGGATAATCAGCACTGAAGCAGAAAGCTTCCCACTGGCAATGGGAGCTCTGCACTAATTCCATAGCAACTTGGATGATGCTTGTTTGATTTAGAGGCAGGCTGATGACACATACCCCCTTCCCATGGTGTGATAACTGGCCTGAGACTTTGCTTTTCAGAGACCAGCTCTTCAGCTAGTAGTTACAGCTCGGAGTTCAGCAGGCGGCTGCTGAGCACCTACATCTGTGAGTACCCTGCACACCTTCCCAGTTCTGCCCTGTGACCTGTCCTTTGTGCTTGGGTGAAGAGCACAGGCTGTATCTCTAATGTCATGTGCTCTTTCCACGTTTGAGCTGGAGTCTGATGGGAGGGCTGGGGAAAAAAGGGTCAAACTGGGAGTTTCAGACTGATACAGTTAGTCAGGACAAAGCACAGAGCAGTAGCTCACTGTGCTGCAGAGCTTTTGTTGTCAGCTGCCTCAAATCATTTTCAGCCAGTACTTTGCACCTTCAACCCCACAGAGGCTCCCAGCTGCCAGATGGGCTCTGTAAAACCTTTATCCTGGGTTTAACAGTAAGATGGTGAGATGAACTCATGGTACTACCTCATAATGATCTGTTATAGTGGGGATCATATCCTTTGGCTTCTTTGAGATCAGAGCCTGCGTCGTGGTCAGGCAGTGTGTGATCCCCCCTAAATCATGGGATGTGCTCTGAACCCAGAACACGACTATTGCCAGTTGCAACAAAGGCACTAGTTTGCAGAGAGCTTTTCGTGGCTCCCTCAGGAAAGACCTTTGTAAGGCTCATAGGATTGTCCCCTTGCCTGCATGTGCAGCTGGGGCTGTGCTGTTCACCTTGCTGGGGTCCCCAGTGATGGTACAGTTTGAATTGCCAGTAATGAGAAGTTTCAGTGCAAAACCCTTTTGTTATCTGTTTTTCCCTCTTAAAGGCAAAGTGCTGGGCAACTTACAGCTTAACCTTCTCAGTAAATCCAAGGTTTATGAAGACCCAGCTTTGAGTGCCATTTTTCTGCACAACAACTACAACTACATTCTGAAATCTCTGGAAAAGTAAGTGTGGAGCTGGGTAAATCTCCCTGAAGTCCAGGCTGAATCTAAGCATGGTTTTGGAGCAGAGCTTTGCATCAAATGCATTTCCTTGCCAGCCTGTCTCATCTCTGCTCTTCCTTCCATTCTTAAAGTGCCCTTTTGAAAGCTTTGCGCTATGCTAAGCATCACATTACACAAGAGTAGGAGATAAAAGCATCAGAGATACCTTAGCTTGTAGGGAGTCTTTTGATCTTGGGAGGACTGAGGACACAGGTTTGGAAAGTAACTTCTCTCTCCCAGTTTGTGCATTTCAAAGTCCCTTTTATTGTAAAGGGCAGAAAAGAACTTGCTGATAGGGGGCTGAAGCACAGACCTGACAGCAGCTGCCTCAGATGCTTCCTCAGGTGTTCTGTCCTTTCAGATCTGAGCTGATCCAGTTGGTAGCTGTGACACAGAAGACAGCTGAGAGGTCTTACCGAGAGCTCATTGAGCAGCAGATCCAGACCTACCAGCGCAGGTCAGTCACATCCTCTGCTCTTCCCTAGCTTTGCTTAGTTTGGAGCTCCTTGGGAGCCAGTGCTGTTGGAGCGGTGGGAGAGATTGGTCTGAAGCTTGGTCTAAAGCCTAAACCAGGTATTTTGGTTTCCAGGCAATGAATCTGGCTTGGGAAGGGGTCCCTGTAGGAAGCTTTGGGGGGTGTATTGTCAGGGGTGGCCTTTAGGTCATGGGCAAGCCATAGATGTTCTGGTGAGGCAGGAGTGACTTCTCTTTGCTTCTGTCCTATCTCATTTTACATACAGCTGGCTGAAGGTGACAGACTACATCTTAGAGAGAAACCTGCCTGTCTTTCAACCAGGAGTGAAGGTGAGAGGATGGGCAAGGAGGGTTTTGAGATGATAGAAATGGGTGGAAACATCTTCTCTTTGTCATGTGAAACAATTCCCAGAAACCCACTTTATATCTCATGCCAGTACTGCTCTGCAGAGCAAATACTGTGCCTGGGATAAGATGGAGAGCAGCGCTGCCTTCTGCTTTGCCCCAGGTTCATACAGTTCTTTTAATCTCTGCCTCCATTCTTATATTTCCACCTGCACAGTTCCTTCTGTTTCAGAGCTGTGAAACTTTGAGACCTTCCCTTAGAAAGGGCTGGGTGCATAAAGAAACCTATTTTTATGTCTGTTCTAGCTGAAAATTACCCTTGTTAAACCTACTTCAGATGAAAGCCAGTTGCTGAATGTAGAGTGTGCTGCTCACTGCAGCTTTCTTTCCTCCCTGCTTTAGGAGAGGGAATTCAAGCCAAGTAAGTAGGATATTACTTAGGTTGGATGGGGAGTTGTGGGCAAACACTGGTGTTGGAAATTTACTTCTGGAGATGTAATAAAACCTTTTCCCTCCTTGTTGCAGCTCAAGGATAAGGAGAGGCAGATGATAAAGGAGCGCTTTAAGGTGAGGAGATTTTACATGGCCTGAGAACATCCCTTGGTGATGGGGATAGGCAGGCAGACCAGAGATCTGCCCGAGGAGGAGACCTGTCAGTGGAAAGGAAGAACATCAAGCTCGGTATGGAGATGGGGTTGCAGACAGGACACTCACTGAGTTTTACTTTGGACAGGGATTTAATGATGGGCTGGAGGAGCTATGTAAGATCCAGAAGGCCTGGGCAATTCCAGACATGGAGCAACGGGACAAAATCCGTCGGGCACAGAAAACCATTGTGAAAGAGACCTATGGTGCCTTCTTGAACAGGTGACAACATTGCAGCATTGTCCTCTCTTCTTTGGATTTAAGGAGGTCTTTAGGCGCTAGAGTAGCCTGAGCTGAGGCATTCTTCTGTTGTCCTGTCTTGGCTTCCCTACTAAAATATCCCCAAACTGAACTCTACTGATTCCTTGGTCAGGCTGAGTGCAGATGTTGTAGCGAGCACAAAGCTCTGACCCACCCTGAGCTCCTCATGTAAAACTCAGGAGACCCACTGTAACCAGATTACTTGCTCCCTACAAGATAACCTGCCAGTGTGGGATGTGCTGGTGTGGAGCTGATTTGTGGCACGGGAGGCACCAGTGGGTCTCTTCACTGTGTTCCATTTGTCACCTAGGGGTTGTCTTCCTTTGCAGATATGGCAACGTGCCCTTCACCAAGAACCCTGAGAAGTACATCAAATACCAGGTTGACCAGGTTGGGGAGATGATTGAGAAGTTGTTTGACACCTCAGCATGAATCTCTAGCTGTCATACACAAGGCAGCACACTCTCAGCAGCCTTTGGGACTCCCTTTGCTTCCCCCCTGCCCCATTGTGGTGGGCAGGTTGTTATACTTGTATTTATCAGATTTATAAACCTGTGGAAACACTCCCTCCTGGCTGCCTTTCCCTTCTTCCATGGATCTGGAGCAAAGGCTGCTGTGTGGGCTTTTACATTGATGCATCTTCAGGCCTGGGTGTAAGTGTTAATGCTTTTATGTGCAGCAGACATGGTGAGTTGCTTAAAAAAGGCAAAACAAAAAATCTCTTATGGGTACAGCCCTTCTGTTAAGGGCAGAAGGCCTTAAACTTCCTGCTTCCCTGATGGGTTTGGGGAATCTTGGTTCTATAGGATCCCAAAGGATTTTCACACTGTAACTGTTAGTTCAGTGGTGGGGTGCGATGCTGAGTCTCTCCAGTGGCTGTGCCTGGCTGGCTTTGTTTCCCCCAGTGTTTCAGGAGCTGTCCCAGTAGCAGCTGTCCTGTGCAAGGTGGTGGGAGTCATGACAGAGCCCTGAGAGCTGGAGGGACCTGGGCTCTGCCGTGTAAGGCAGGCTGAGAAAGTTGAGGCTGTTCAGCCTGGAGAGGAGAAGCTGCGTGGAGACCTCAGAGCAGCTTCCAGGGTCTGAAGGGGGCTACAAGGATGCTGGAGAGGGACTCTTCATCAGGGACTGTAGCGATAGGAGAAGGGGTGATGGGTTCACACTGAAACGGGAGGTTCAGGTTAGATAAAAGGCAGAAGTTCTTCACTGTGAGGGTGCCGAGGTGCTGGCACAAGGTGCCTGGAGAAGCTGGGGCTGCCCCATCCCTGGATTATCCAGCTGCAGCTGGACCACTGCATGGTTCGAATCCTGACAGTCCCTGCTTGGCTGTTTTTCATGGGTCTGGCTGCGCAGGCTCACAGCTCCCTGCAGGGACCTTCCCTCCTGCTTTCAGAGCTCAACTGCTTGAGGAACGCTGAGGCTTCAGTGCTAGCTGATCCCTCTGCCAGCTCCAAGAGCCTTTGCAGGTTGGCAGGCAGTAGACAGTGGTTTTAAGCATAAGCAAAGTGCTGCTGGCTTGCATGATGTGCAGTGTCAAGCCTGCTGGACCCACATGTTGACACCAGAAGGAGCTGGTTTCCATCTTTCTGGATCTGTTTCTGCCACCACAGTGGTCTGACCTGAATTTCTGTCTCCAGGAGAGCGGGTGGAATTGGTTGATGTGCTCAGGGTTGAGTCTGTAAAGCATGTTTTATTGCAGCCCACCCCGGGTTGAGGTGATTCACCTGGAAGGGTTGGAGGCAAAGCCAGGGGAGGGAAGGGGGAGCTTTGCCTCCAGCTTTTAAGGCTGTGAGCTGCCAGAGGGGAGACTGAGCTGAGCTCTTAGGCAGAAGCTCTTCCCTGTGAGGGTGCTGAGGCGCTGGCACAGGGTGCCCAGAGAAGCTGTGGCTGCCCCATCCCTGGCAGTGTTCAAGGCCAGGTTGGACACAGGGGCTTGGAGCAAGCTGCTCCAGTGGAAGGGGTCCCTGCCTGTGGCAGGGGTTGGAACTGGGGGAGCTTGAAGGTCCCTTCCAACGCAAACCAGTCTGGGATTCTGTGATTTCTGAAGCATCTGAGCCTTAGTGTACAGGAGCTAGTATCTCCCTGTACTGATGTTCTTGTGCTCACTAGGCCCCAGAGAAGATGGGTGGACTGCTATGGGGCCACAACTCATTCTCCAGAGGCTCTGGGAACTTCTCTGCATGGCCAGTACTGAAAAAGGCGTTTCTGGGCTCCACTGTCAGCCTTTCCCCATGGGAAAGCTGGACTAGTCTGGAGCCATGAGGAGCTGGACCAGCTCAGCTCAGAGGTGGGGAGATGCAGTCAGAGATGGGTGCACAACGACCCACTCCCCTGCTCTGGTCTCTCTGTTAACAGCACCAGAAGTTGGCTGGGTTGTTTCCTACCCCAAGGGTTCCTTGTCCACATCTCTAGCGAGGAAAGGGGGTAAAGAGGCTACTGAGTCCTAGCTTGGTGGTAGCTGTGCAGTGAGGAGGAGCTGGAGGTGGTGAGTACCCAGGGGAAGAGGCAGCTTCTGCTGCTCCCTGGTGTATGGCTCTCGGGAGCCCAAGACCCTTGTTTTCCCTGAGCTCCAGGGAAAGCAGAAACTCCCAGTCCCTGTTTCCTAAATCCAGCCTTCCAGTTGCTTTTCCCATACCGCCTGCCTCTCCCCTGCACAGGGAATGGCCATGTGGAGGTGGATGGGATCTCAGCCTTGTCCGATGCCCGCTGCAGTGCCCAGAGCTGCTGAGGGAGCAGCAGCAGCTGCTGGCCTTCCATGGGGTGGGAGCAGGGGAGCCCCTCGTGTGTCCCCCCCATTCCCGGGCTGACCTCATGTGTCTGAGTGGCACCCGATGCTGCGCAGCGCTGGGGAGCGGCTCCCTGTGCTCCGTGGCTTTTTATGGTAAGGAATGTCAGAGCATCCTCATCAGAGCCGCCCTGGCAGCCGGCACCACCCGGCCCGGCTGAGCTCCTCACACCCCTGCGGGAGCTGAGCCCCCTTTGCCTCCCGCGTGGCTTCCTCCAGGGCTCCAAGCCCCCTCCTCACTTCCTGCCCTGCTCTGGCTGCTGGTGAATCCCTGACAGACTGGACCAGGCTGGGGACGTGTCTGATTCCAGGGCTTTGGGGTTGATCTCTGATGGTTTCTCTCGGCTGATGGTTCTGGGGCTGGAGCCCCAGTTCTGTTCTGTGTTGGTCTCTCCTGCAGCGGGCCATGCTGGGGGGATGTGCAGGGTCTGGTGTGTTACCTGCTCCTGTGGCTTCCACCCACTTCTCTGGGGTAGCGAAAGGGGTTTGTCAAACCCTGCAGTGACAGTGACCAGGGCTGCTGTGGGTGCAGTTTGCAGCCTGGTATAGCAGATGAAGGTGAGAGGCTCAAGAGCCTTGGCCCCAACCCCCCTTTGGCTGCTTATGAGACCAGGGAGCAAATTTGGCAGAGGAAGTGTTTGAAAACAGAACAAAACCCCAGACAAAACCAGCTTCTTCAACCCAGCACTAAATCCATGTGCTGGACAGCTCACATCAACCCCTGCTCCTCAGCTCCCCGCCCAGGGCTGGATGTGATAGGAGCTGAGTGCAGCCTATTTATGTTCCACTTCCACTGGCATCCAATTTATTAAGCTTTTACTGGAACAAGGGGACTTCTAGTGTTCATTTAAGATAAAACCTCCCAAGGGAATGGACCAGGAGCCTGTCCCCGCTCAGCTGGGAGGTGGCAGATCATAGTGCTCTTGTCTTGTCCATCTGGTATGTTGTTATTCAGGGCGCAGTTGCTTACCATGGTGGTTTTATGTTGGCAGCAGTATCTTGTGCTTGCCCTTGCAGGGCTTCTCAAGGCATGGGCTGGGTGGAGCAGGGTGGTGGCTTCCTCCTCAGGTGAACAGAGGCAACAGCAGGTAAGCTGGAGGGTGGGTTTTCCCTCTATAACTGTAGTATCCTGTAATGATCCAGCAGCTGATCCAGGCTTCTCTGCCTACACATGAGTAAGCACCAGTGGATGGGGGGGGATCCATAAAACAAGGAGAGCAGTTGTGTGTGCCACACTGCAGAGACCTCTGAAGGCCCAGCCCTTGCTGAACAACCATCACAGAGCCCCTTCCTGCTCCTGTCTGAGGATGAGAGCAGCACGGGGTGTATTGGGGGGATTTGGGATGCAGGAGTGAGGTGCACCCCCAGGCAGAGCCTGCCCCAGCCCCATGTCCCACTGGTGCTGCTGAGCAGTGACCAGAAACGACCCGGTGCCCAGGTATAGGGGATGCAGTGATGCTTTGAGCTGGGATTGGGGTGTTGTGGAATGTGTCCTCAAAACAGTCACAGGGATGGCCAGGCAGCTCTAGAGTTGTTAACAGGGGAGGGCAGGGCTCCCTCTCCTTCCTTTGCGTGTTCGTTCTCTACTGTTCTTACAGAATCCCAGACTGGTTTGGGTTTGCAGGGAGCTTAAAGCTCCTCCAGCTCCAACCCCTGCCACGGGCAGGGACCCCTTCCACTGGAGCAGCTTGCTCCAAGCCCCTGTGTCCAGCCTGCCCTTGAGCACTGCCAGGGATGGGGCAGCCACAGCTTCTCTGGGCACCCTGTGCCAGCGCCTCAGCACCCTCACAGGGAAGAGCTTCTGCCTAAGAGCTCAGCTCAGTCTCCCCTCTGGCAGGTTCAAGCCATTCCCCTTGGCCTGTCCCTACATCCCTTGTCCCAAGCCCCTCTCCAGGTTTCCTGCAGCCCCTTTAGGCACTGGAGCTGCTCTAAGGTCTCCCCTTCAGGAGCCTTCTCTTCTCCAGGCTGCCCCAGCCCAGCTCTCTCAGCCTGGCTCCAGAGCAGAGCTGCTCCAGCCCTCGCAGCAGCTCCGTGGCCTCCTCTGGCCTTGCTCCAACAGCTCCAGGTCCCCCTTGTGCTGCTGGATCAGGGCTGCAGGGGGGGGGGCTCCCCAGAGCACAGCAGAGGAGCAGGGTCCCCTCCATGACCCTGCTGCTCTTGGTCTGGGGGTGCAGCCCAGCAACACAGACACAACCCCCTCCACACCCATCCCCAGCACTTGGCCTTTCTCCGCAGGAGGCTTTTGCCTTTCAAACATTTGTTTTCCCCTTCTGAGTGTTGTTATAACCAGATCTTCCTGTCCCCATGCAAAGGGCCATAAATCAGCCACTGCCTCATATCAATAACCACGATATTTAGTCTAGGCCTGCTCCCAGCATAAGTCACCGGGAGCAAGCGTATAAACAGCTTCATTACTTAGATCTGCGTTTATCTCCTCTGCTCAACCCTTCCCAGACAGGGCAGACACTGAATCAGGCACTCGAACACAGCCAACAGCTCATCTTCCTGCCCTCACCCCCCTCTGCTTGGCAAGCTGTTGTATCCCTCCCCAGCCCTCTCCTGGACACAGTTCTCACCTCGCCCTGAGGATGGAGACATTGTCCCACACCACCCCTGCACTGCCCAAGGACAGGGGTCCCTGTGCTGGCATGTTTGGGGGTGCAACATCCCGGATCTGCTCAATGCCACCACAGAGGAGACACTGACCCTGCTCCCCTCCTTGCCCTCCCTGGACCTGTTTTCCTATCACACGTGGCTGCACGCACAGATCTCAACCTGAGATGCTGCAGGGCACAGAATCACAGAATCTGCTCTAGGGGAAGGTGTCGCTCACAGGGAAGAGCTCCTGTCTTATGTCTAACCTGAACCTCCCCCATTTGTATCCTTGGAGGTAACCCCCATCCTCCACCCCCCCCCCCCCAGCACCCCTCCAGCACCTGCCTCTCCTCCGCTGCAGCCTCTGGGGTGTCTCAATGGAGCTGGACACAGCACATAGGATAAAGGGCTTTATTGAGGCTTCCCCAGCTGCCTGGGGTCCGTCCCCCCCCCCAGCCCTGGTTGTCCAGCCCTACGCCATGGCCACAGGAAAGCTTTTCTCTCTTCCACAAGCACCTTGCTGGGTCTGCAGTGCTGAGCCATGGCCAAGCTGGCTGCGGGCGGCACTGAGCCATTGATGCCCTGCTCCCCTTCCCCTGGCAGCACAACCTCTCCCGTGGGGCCATGGCTGTGTTCCTCCAACCCCACCGGTCCTTGGTGACCTCTGCCTGGGCTGCAGAGCCAGAGCCTCGCATGCACCCAAATGGCCAGGGAGAGCCATGGACAGCAGCAGCACAGGGTGGTGGTGCTCTGTGCTCTCAGCACTCCATACTTGGGCTATGGATATGTGTTCCAGCTTCCAGCCATGGGGAAACCTCTCGGAGCCACAAGCCCCAGGGAGCTGTGGCAGCTCAGCCAGCACTGGAAGGTTTCTGTCCTGATTTCTATGCTTCTCTCCTGGATTTCCTACCTGAGCCAGGTTTTTGCCCATGGGGCTGTGGCCAATGGTTCCCTGGGACTCAGCTGCTGAACCGGGATACCAATGAACCAAGACTTCCCAAATGTACCTAAAAGTGCACCCAGCTGGAAGTTGTGTTGGTTGGAGGGAGCAGAGCTTTCAGTAGGCTCCAGGTGTAGATGCAACTGGATGTAAGTTCAGCTATGGCAGAGGAACATATGAGACATGAGAGTTTGATCTCTGCCCTCAGCAAGTGCATGGTGGAAGCAAATCCTGCCCTTGGCTCCCTGCTTGATTGCTTGGCTGAGTCTGCAGTCAGCACCATCACTTCAACAGGTACGGTACCTGGGTGCATTTGAATGAAAAAGGGTATGTTTTGATGCATTTCAACCCAAACCATAGCCCATCCCCAGGCCTGCGATGCTGCAGGACGCTGCAAAGCCATGGTGTGGGAAGGAGCTCTGCTAGGTGATGCTGAAGGTGATGCAGGAGCCATCAGCTTCCTGCTGCTCTCTCCCCAGCTCCGCTTTCCCCCAAGGCTGGGCTGGGCCCGTGCAGCGCAGGGAGGAGCGGCCACCATGGGTCACCTCGCTGAGCTCTGCCTCCAGCGTGCTGGCCGTGTTCATCACCTGGGCCACGTGCCCCTTGTGGGCTGGCTCCTGGTGCAGGAGGCAGATGAGGATCTTCTTGAAGCCCTTGCGGAAGCGCTTGGAGACCAGGGCATAGACGATGGGGTTCACGCAGGAGTTGGCATAAGAGATGAGATGCGAGAGGATGCGGAGCACGTACGTGGTGTGATTGAGGGGGAAGTACCCGAACCAGACACAGAGGATGAGCAGGTGATGGGGCAGCCAGCAGAGGCAGAACAGGATGGCCACAATGATGATCATCCTGGTGACCTTCCGCTTGGCCTTCTTGGCCTCTGACATGTCTTGGAGAGGGTCCACGGACTTCCACAGGTAGTGAATAGTCCGCACGTAGGTGAGGCTCAGGATCAGCACCGGGATGATGTAGCTGAAGATGAAGGTGCAGATGTCCATGACCTTGCGCTGGGAGCTCTCCCAGATGGGGTGGCAGACGGTCAGGTTGGCCAGCTGGAACTCCTCATAGTAGCTGAGGTAAGGGCCCGAGAAGATGAAGGAAAGCCCCCAGATGAAGCAGATGGCAGTGAGGGCATTCCGGGGTGTCCTCAGCCCCCGCGAGTGCAGGGGGTAGCAGATGGCCAGGTACCTGCAGGAGGAAAAGGACATGACTGCAGTCCTGGGCAGGGCACGGGGAGCTGCTCCAGGAGCAGGTTGGACAAAGGACATATGTGATGGAGTTGAGCTTTCCAGGGCCATCAGTCACACAGCTCATCCCTGGGGCTCCTCAGGGTCCCTGTGCAGCGCAGTGGGCTGAGGAAGAACCTCTCCCCCAGCCCTGTTCTGTCACCCTCTCTGCTCCCTTGTGGAGAGGATGGGGATGGTCCCTTTCCGTCCCTCTCCCTACTCCAGCAGATCCTCACTCCATCATCAGCCTGCCTGGCACAAGCGATAGCAGCAGTGAGGATATGAAGGCAGGAGCAAGCCCCCATGAGCCCCAAGCACGGTGTTCCTCATGCTGACAGATGCTGAAGCCCATCGCCCATCTTCAGTCCTGCAATTAGCTGTTTCCTTACACCCACGTCAGGGGGTTTGTTCAGGCCCCCATTGCTTGACACCTCTGTTCCCCTCTGTGGGCTGTAGGAGATGAGCCCCTGGCTGTGTTTTTGGGGTGCTGTCCTGGGAGGCAGCATTGTGCCGTGGACACATCCAGCTCTGCTCTGGGGCTGCCATGGCCCTTCCCAGGGGATTTTCAGGGGGACCTTCCAAGTGCCCTCGCACGGGTTTTGGGCACTGATGGAGCTGCACCAGGAGCTCCCTGCCTCTCGCTTGCTGGGGATTTTTAGTAACTCACCAGCTCTTACAGAGGAGAGCTGGGGTGAGGAGAGGCACAGGCAGGAGCCCCAGGCTGCCCTGTGCAGACCTTCCTGGCTAAAACCCACCCTGAGCCAGGCTGGGACAGTCCCTGGGACAAGGGACAGCACCAGGACAGAAAGGGGCTTTTCCCCACCCTCCCCTTTTACTAGCAAAAGCAGTGTCCCACCTCCAACATCCCAATGTCTGCTTGAGGTTTGCCTGCTTTCCCATGGGGAAAGTTGAGGATCTCTCCATGCATCCCGGGGCTGTGCAGGGCTCAGCTTTGTTTCTCTCTGGTTTTCCATCTGCCCTTCAGCTGCCAGAGCCTCTGGATAAACCCCAGTCCTACAGCTTCAGGGTCTGAAAGCTTCCTCCAGCTGCGGACAAGGGCTCCCAGGGCAACCTCTGCTGGACCCTATCCTCAGTGCTTGCATTTCCTTGCCCTCATGAACTGGGGAATGCTGTGGGATTCCCCTGGGAGGTCACAGCTTGGCTCCAGGGAATTCTCTCCTCTCTTCTGCCCAGGGGGATCCAGAGAAGGGGGAGCCTTAGGCTACAGGGAGAACCCCCCCAGCCCCTTTCCTACCTGTCAAGGGAGACGGTGGCCAGGGTGAAGCTGCTGGCGTACATGGTGAGGAAGATGAAGAAGTGGACGGCCTTGCACATGAAGGGCCCAAATACCCACCCTTCCAGGGTGTAGATGGTGGCTTGGAAGGGGATGCAGAAGAGGATGAAGCAGAGGTCGGCCACCCCCAGGTTGAGGATGAAGATGTTGGTGGTGTTCTTCACCTGCCCGCTGCACAGCAGCACGGCCAGGACCAGGCAGTTGTCCACGGTGCCGATGAGGAAGATGAGGAGGTAGGCGAGCGGGATGAGCACTGCCTCGGGCTGCCAGCCCCCGGCCGAGCTGTTCATGGCCGGAGAGCACGGGAGAGTGGGGACTGCACCGGGAGGGACAGGAGGAGGTGCACGGGGAGAGAGCAGGGATGCAGAGGAAAAGGGGTGCACGGAGAGGTCAGCAGGGATGCATAGAAGGAGGGGTGTGCGCGGGGAGAGAGCAGGGATGGATGGGAGAAGGGGTGCACGGAGCGGTCAGTGGGGAGCGCACCAGGGATGCACGGGAAACGGGGTGCAGGGGCAGAGAGTGCAGCGGGGATGCAGAGGTAAAGGGGGTGCAGAGGGGGGTGCAGCGCACCGGGATACACGGAAAGCGGGTGCAGGGGGACCCGGTGCCCTTCCCTTCCTCCCCGTGGCCGCTCGGCGAGGCTCGGCTCTGTCCCTCCCTCCCTCTGCGGGGGGCGGCTCCGGGACTGCCGCTCCCGCCCGGCTCCGCTTCCCGCCGGGATAAGCCCCGGTCCCGAGTGACGGCTGCAGGAGCCACCCCGCAGAGCGGGCAGGGGGGGCTCGGCCCGGGGCCGGTTTGTTCCGGGGGGGGTGTGTGTGTTAAATGTCTTCCGGTACCGCGACCCCCGGGAAGGGGCTGCGGCAGCCGGGCTGGGCAGCCCGAAGGGACCCGGGCACCCAAGGCGGGGAGTCGGGTGCTTTCCCTTGTCCATTCCCCCGCAGCAGGCACTGGGAGAGGGCCCGTCCCACCCGGGGGCTGCAGGGTTGGTGCTCAGGAACAGGGGTCCTCCGAGACTGCAAGCGGGTCCAAATCATCCCACACGCAGCTTAATCCCTGCCCCAAACACCCCCGAGGTGAGCTCAGGTTTGTGGGGTGGGATCAGGTAACTCACTGCAGTGAGGACAGATCTTTAACACGCGTCTTCTCCTGCCTGTAAACCCGCCTGGTTTGTGCCTCCGGAGCTTCCACGGATGGAAGTCTTGGGACTGGCCGGTGCAATGAGCTCCCTAAGGACACTTCATGTGACCCCAGACTGAGTCACTTTGCTCCTGTGGACAGAGAAGTATTTAATATCTCAATCCCTCCTCTGACCAACCCGCTCCTCAGCTGTCCTAATGAACGTCTGGATTGCAGCCTGCGGCAGCTCTGGGAGCAATGGGGACAGCCACAGCCCTGTGACAGTCTTGCCACAGGACATGATGTGGAGCCCTTTCACCCCCAGCAGCCCACAGGAAGCCCCACAGAAGCTGTTCCCGTTTAGCTGCGCAGGTAAGGTATGTGGGGAAGCCAACACCACTTTGGTGTGAGGATGCTCTGCTCCTGATGTTATCTCACAGGGAATCAGGAACAGAGGAAAGCTCCATCCTGTAGAGCATAAGGAGGTGCTGAGACACAGCAGTGCAGCTCTGCCTTCCTCTTCTCATCCCAGACTGGCCAAATGCCCATGAAGAGTCACTCCTAAGGGCTGTGCCCCATTCCCATCCATGCCCATGGTGGTTGCAGGGCCAGCTCATGGGGAAAGGCGAGCATCAGGGAGCTTTCACCCTGACTCCCTTTCCCCTCCCATACTCACAGTAAGACACTGGCATCTGGGCTGTGTCTGGTCTCCCTGGAGCCGCTGTCAGCTCACAGAGGCGCCAGGTCTACCCTCACGCTGCAGAGTACTAAAAAATGAGGGAAAACGCCCAGTTTGATCCCAACCACCAGTAACTCACAGCCCGTGGTGTATGCAAAGACCAGGAGCAGGATCCCTCATCCCAAGACAAATCCTGCAAGAGAAAATCCTGGCCCAAGATGTAGATGGGTTATTTGGGCAGGGGTGCAGCAGGCTGGGCATTTCCCAAGTGGGGCCAACAGTGCTCCCAAGGGTGGCCAAAAGCAAAAGGCACGCTGTAAGGCTGCCAGCCCTCGCAGGGTGCAGGGGCTGGTGGTGCAGGGTGCCCTGTGCATGGTGGGAGCTCTGGAGCTGGTGACCCTCAGTGCATTTGTTCCCCACAGCCCTCCCTGTGACCCCAAAGGTATCTCAGCCCCACCTCCTTGCTGCAAGGCTCTCAACCAGGGTGCTTTGGATGCGGTGCCATGGGTTTGTGTTGCCCTCCTCTTCCTCCGCCAGCTCTGCAGCAGGTACCCATGCACTGAGCCAGTGCCTTACCCTCCTGCTTACAGCCTGCAGAGGAGCAGCAGAGCCTCGTGCCAGCACAGGATGAAGGCAGCGTGGCAGAAACATGCCTGTGATAAACTTGATGAATGCTCTGCCATGGGAGCTGCTCCCTTGGTCTGCGACGTGCACGCGTTTGCACTGGGGCATCTGAACGTGGGTGCTGCATTGCCCACGGAATCCATGTCTGAACCACCGTGGCCATGAGACAGGAGCTGCTGTGTGTAAAACAGGCTTCGACTGACACCTGCTTGATCCAAGAACCATCCTGAAACACGCTTTGGTTTGGATAGGGGATGATGGAAAGCCAGAGCAGCCAGAAGCGACTTAAGATCTGCAGTGGAAGGCTGCAGCTTGAGGGCTTGAGTTTTCTTTCTCCCCTTTGAGCTTTTATGTCCTCAAGAGGGAAGGAGAGCTTTGAAATCTGACATAAGGGTCGTAGCTGAGCCCTCCGAAGGGAGAGGAGCCAGAATTGCTGCTTGCTGTAGCATGGGGCTGCAAACTGGTCCCACTGGCCCCAGAGTGGCACAGACAGGTCTAGGGGGGAGAGTTCAGTGGGAACTATCAGAGCAGCTTCTGATGCTGTGTTCTAATGGCTGTGTTTGTACAGGGATTTGGAATAGGCATAGAGAAAACAGTTCCCTATCTGTCCCTGAAGGGGTATATCTAAGCTTGGTTCAAATATTTAAACCCTTTCTGCAAGAGGACCTGGTCTGAAATGTTTCTATCAGCATTTAAGCAGCTGCAGGGTGGACTTGGGTCCTTCTGGGGCTTTTAAATAACAGCATAGGGTTTCTTCTCCCACCAGGTACGCAGAGCGGGCTGAGGTGCTCCTGCTGCTGTGCCTGGTGGTGGGAGATGGTGGCCAGTGCTTGGCCTGAGGGAGTTTAAACCACTCACCTAAGGGCTGCCCAGCCCTGCACACAGATCCCAGCATCGTTAGGGCTGGAAGGAACCTCTGGAGATGACCCAGTCCTAGGCAGGGTCACACAGGAACGGATCCAGAAGGGTCTGGGATGCCTGCAGAGAGGAGACCCCACAACCCCCCCGGCAGCCTGTGCCATGGCTCTGCCACCCTCCATGGAAAGTTCTTGCTTGTGTTGAGGTGAAACTTGTTGAGTTTTAGTTTCTGGACATTGCTCCTTGTCCTGTCACTGGGCACTGCTGGAAAGGGTCCAGCATCATCCTCCTGGGACCTGCATGCTTGAAGGTGTCATAGGAAGGACCCCAGGGCCTGCTGCAGCAGCTGGGAACCCTTCGCTGTCCAGGTACAGCACTGGTCCCAGAGCCAGCGTGGATCTGTTCTCCTTTGTCCCGCAGCAGCCTGGGCTGAGCCCTTCCAGGCACCGTTGGGGTTTGCAGGGACGCTGCAGCCATGGACGTGTCCTCAGCCCTTCCCTGGGATGCTTTGGGTAGCGAAGGTGCCACCAGAGGAGGGGGCTGGGAGGGGCGTCAGCCCCGGGAGCGCCCGATCCAGGGGGATGTGTCCGGATCCTCCTTCCCCCGCGCATCCCGGTGGGTACCAGCGCCTCATTCCCGCCCCAGCCCCGGTCCTCCGCTGTCCCATCGGCCCCCGCGCTGGCCGCGCTACCCATGGCATCGGAGCGCGCCTCTTCTGCCCCGGCCCATGATGCAGCGCGGCGGCGGCGGCGGCCCGGGCACAAGATGGCGGCGGAGCGGCAGAGTGGCCGAGGCGGCGGCGCGGAGGAGAACAAGGAGAACAAGGAGAACGAGAGGCCGGCGGGGCCGCAGGCCGGGGGCCTCGGCGACAGCCTGGGCCTGGAGAGCATCCTGTGCCGCGGCGGTGGCGGTGGGCGGATGTGGCAGGCCTGGCCCCGTGCGCGGCCGGGCGACGTGGCGGCCGCTGCGTGCAGCGCGGGGGCTCGCAGGCCGCGGGAGGGGAGGGCCGGCTCCGCTGCCCCGCGGGGCAGTCGCGGGCGGGCGGCGGAGGCTGCCGGCCCCTGTGCCAAGGCGGCGGCCGGGCCGGGCCCCGGGGTGCCGGTGTGAGCGTGTCGGTGCGGGGTCTGCGGGTGCCCGCGGGCAGGTTCGCGCCTGGGAGCTGTGAGTTCGTGCTTTACCTTTGCGGCGTGAGAGGCTTCCTAGCGGAGCTGTGCGCTGCGGGCTGAGGGAGGAGCTGGAGCTGGAGATGGTGGTGCTTGAAGTGGGTACGAGTGGATAAAGTAAATCTTAAGGGGTAGCGCTGAGGTGGCAAACCAGCGCCCCCAGATTGAGCCCTTCTCTAGGGTGATGTGGCACATAGAGCTCGTGGTGTGCCTGTGCATGGAATTCGCCCTGAAACTAGTCCAGGTGCACGGCGCCGATAGAGCTGAGCTTTATCTGGGTGAGAGCGAAACCCAAGTTTAGTTTAGTTTCCATTTAGTTTATGGCAGGTGTTGCAAAGTTAGTAACTGTTGAGTAAGATGCAGATATAGTAATGTCAGGAATGCCTATTAATGATAAGGTAAATGATTGAGGGGGTATGAATTCAGTGGGTAGCTGCACAGGATAAAACAGTCTGAGAAAAATCCTAGGTAGACAGCAAGGAAAAGGATTGTTGAGACATTGTTTGACTTACTTGTTCTACAGATACAGACTAATTCAGTCTAATAACTTGATGAAGGGTTTTAATACTTCAGCTAAAGAGGCTGTTAGGTGTAATTCTGAGAGAATACTTTGACAGACATCTGCCATTTGAACCTTTATAGTTTCTTTTGGTATAGTAACTTTCACTTGATGGGTCACTGCATAGTCTGGCTTTGGTTTTGTGGAGTTCTTTTTGAAGCTGAAAAGGGATTTTTGTGATGTAAATCAAGCACAGATTTCTTGTTTGTGGTGGAGATTTTCGTTCACAAAACAGTCTGCCTTATAAACTGAATGACAGCAGCAGATTTACTAGAATACAGTATGGTTTTCTTTGGTAGCATAAGAACCTGTGAAGGGGTTGATGGTGAGAGTCATAGTTTTAGTGAATAAAAGTAGGTGAATAAAGTAAGTACAGGATGCACAGAAGTCAGCAAATATGGTGAAGAATGGAGAGACTGGATGGAAATCGTGGAGTCAGGCCAGTGCATTCTGTCGTGGAGTACTTGCAGGAATGTGCAAGACTGGAAATGTGTTAAAAAAATCTGTAGAAAACAAGTTCTTCCAACAGCTCTTTGTATGAGGTTCTCTGTATTCAGAAAGCAGTTTGTGGAAGCTGTGTCAGGAGGCAGCAGTGATCCTGTTTTTCCTGAGAAATGGGATGTTTAAGGGCAGGAAAGCTGCTCTCTCTTCCAGCTTTGCCAACCAAACTGTGTCACAAGTGTGACTGGGAGGGGGTGTAGTGTAGGGTGGGGAATTACATTAACCTGGATGTGCCTGCTGGCAAAGCCTGTTAGGCTGAAAGGAGCTCTAGAAACAGCAGGACTCTGGTGGTTGTTTGTGAGAGGAGCTGCTTGTGGTCCTGGCTTTGATGACAGTCATAAAGCTCTGAAGTAGGCAGTGGAGCCATGAGGTCTTCTGGGATCCTCAGTTGTCTCAGCTGTGCTTTTTCTGGGAGGTTTTTGGGTGCCCCTCTGTTTCTCTAGAGTTCCCTTCCCTCGTGTTTGGGGTGGAATGAAGAACTGGTAACAGACTGTGCTGTCAATCTGCCTTAACACAAGTCCCAGTCCTGCAGATTGTGAAGGAGTCTCAGCAGCAGCATGGTTTACGACATGGAGACTTCCAGAGGTACAGGTAAGTAGTGTGAGTGGCTTGGAGTTACCAGTGGGATTTGGCTTGCTTCATTTAGTGTGTAAACTCACTGTAGCAGGCATCAGAAATGATCCACCACATAAATACCCCTTCACAGGTTGCTTCATGTGAAGTAACATGTTTTTTTACATGAGATACTGTGTGCTGTGGCTGTTTCATGTAGGAGGTTACAGACTCGCTCTTACTTTTCCATTGCTTTTAAAAGCTTGTTTCGTAACACCTCACTCATAATCACTGCACTCTTCCAGAAGTGTGTGTTCAATAAACGTACATAAAGCAAATAGACAGTAAGGGGACCATCATTCTGATTTTTTTAAGATCAGGAATTATTACATGTCTTACCTTTCTTGTGTTCTGTTCTAAGAGGGCTGACAAGAAACCTGGAGAGGGGCTTCGGACAAGAGCCTGTTACGGACAGGCCAAGGGGAATGGCTTTACCCTGCCAGAGGGGAGACTGAGAGGAGCTCTTAGGCAGAAGCTCTTCCCTGTGAGGGTGCTGAGGCGCTGGCACAGGGTGCCCAGAGAAGCTGTGGCTGCCCCGTCCCTGGCAGTGCTCAAGGCCAGGTTGGACACAGGGGCTTGGAGCAAGCTGCTCCAGTGGAAGGGGTCCCTGCCCGTGGCAGGGGTTGGAGCTGGATGAGCTTTAGGGTCACTTCCAACACAAACCAGTCTGGGATTTTATTAACTACTGGTTTACAGGTAGCTCCAGAACTACTTCTTACCATATGTCATATGGAGTTCTTAGTTGTTAAAACGTTGCCGTCACAGCCTTTAGTCCCTTTTTTTTTCTCCAGTTGGAGAGATCACTAAACAGAAACCAAGTTATTCTTTGGCCAAACTGACTTAATTGCCTTTTCTTTAGGGGTTATTGCTCCCGTAGGCTGAGGCGGCTCCGGAAAACTCTCAACTTCAAGATGGGAAACAGGCACAAGTTCACTGGGAAGAAAGTAACTGAAGAGATTCTCTCAGACAACAGGTATCGTTGCTGGATGGAATTGAGCACTCAGTACCTCAGTGAATAGTTTCTTTTCAGTAATTCCTTTTCATGTGGGTGCGGTGGAAAACTGTTCTCTACAATGTACTCAGGTTTCTTCTCAGAGATGGGTGTTGTTGATGTTAATAAAGACAAAAGTTCAGGCTGCAGTGTGGGGGGAAGAGGCACTGCTGGGATCCTGCTTCATCATGTGAACGAGTGGGAGAAGAGGGAGCAGCAGCAGCCAGTTCCTTCTCATCCCTCATAGTTGCTAAGTGGGTTCTTTCCATAATCAGTAAATCATTTTGATACTGCAGAAGAACTGCTTCTTCAGATCTGTTGCAAGGTGGCCATTTAGATTCTGAGAGCATAAATGGGGCAGGCAGTGAGGGTGTGGTTGGAGACATACCCCCTTTGAATAGAAATAGTGCAAGTTTTACTTTAGATTTTCCAAATCTGGCACATTGCTTCTCTGATAAAATATGTGGAAAGTAGACAGGATCTTGGACTCATTTCCCACCTTTTAGAAGCACTTGAAATGTCTATCTTATCTTTTCCTTCGGGGAAAAGAGAGCAGGATACTGTCTTCATCTGTGTTGTTAAGAAGCTAGATGCATTATAACGTTAGCTACAGAGAGAGCAGATATGTTTACATATGTTGAACCAGTTTGAAGAGCAACCTAAGATCGTCAATCCCTTAGTTATGTCTGTGGTGCTACAGAATCGTATCAAATTCTCTTCCTCAGTTGGGTGATTACATTTCTGCAGGGAGAAATAAGAGTAGAAATCAGTGAGGAATAACACAACTTTGTGTGCTTAAGAGGTTAAGAAATAAAAACATCCACCTTTTACTAACCAAGCTGAAGTATTGCTACCAAGGTTTGCAGATGTGATGCAGTGATACCTGTTTCAGTGGCATCATTTTGTCATTAAACTTCTTCTGCAGGTATTTGCTGTTGATCCTGATGGATGCAGAGAGAGCCTGGAGTTATGCCATGCAGCTGAAACAGGAAGCAAACACAGAGCCCCGCAAGCGGTTCCACTTGCTGTCTCGCCTGCGCAAAGCTGTGAAACATGCTGAGGAGCTGGAGAGACTCTGTGAAAGTAACCGAGTGGATGCCAAGACAAAGCTGGAAGCTCAGGTAATCCTTGGATCTTTCACAGTAAAGGTGAATAAGAAACCTTCGGATTGTGGGTGAAGAGATTATGCCCATGGCAGGGGGATTGGAACTTAATGATCTTAAGGTCCTTTCCATCCCTAAGCATTCTGTGATTCTCTTACAGCAGTAGATAATCCAGATTGACTGATTCTCAAACTGGGTAATGTCTCCCTTTGAATAGCTTGGGTTTATGTTAATGAAGCTGCTGGAATTGCAGAAATAACCAGTGGCACCAGCCAAGATGAGGACCTGGTATTTACAAGATCAGTATATCAAATGATTGTCCTTGCTTTGAAACTTCTTAAAGTAAAAAGAATTGAGAGAGGCTTAAGATGGTGCAACACAGCCTAAGAAACTATGCTTATTTATTGAGTTATTTATTTGTTAAATACCTTAAAGGAGCCACTTAGGACACAAGACTTGTGGCTTCAGTTCCTGGCACACAGAAAGCAACTGTGTTATGACACAGCACAAAACCCCAAAAGTTCTTTGGCATCAGTAGGCCATGTTGATTGCCTGACAAGCCAGAAGCATCTTTGCTTTCATCTCCCTAGAAATGTAGCAGTGTCAGTTAAAAGAAAGGGAGGTGGGTAGCTGGTAATCCACAATCCAAATCCGTTATGTTCTGTGGGAAGACCAGATGAAAAGGACAGGGTTTACTCTCTGACTGTAGGCATCACAGCAGCCCTCATACTCCAGGCTGTGCAAACTAGGCTGTCAGTGTGGGGGAGGTTAATTTCTCCTTGTGCTGTCTGCAGGCATACATGGCTTACCTCACAGGGATGCTTCGTTTTGAACACCAGGAGTGGAAGGCAGCAATGGAGGCTTTCAACAAATGCAAGTAAGTTCCTCCCACGTCATCAACTTCATTTAGTAAATAGTATTGGACCAGTCTAATAAGTTTATGTACTGTATGTACAGCAACTCTGGGAGTTGCTTACGCATAACACCGAAGTACTACTGAAGAAATAGCATCCTCCAGAGTAGAGACAAAGTCTTCCGTTAACATAGCCTCTCATAAATGACACATTCTGCAGTGTTAATATTTATCCTCTGCTGTAGGACTATATATGAGAAACTGGCCAATGCTTTCACAGAAGAGCAAGCTGTGCTGTACAACCAGCGTGTGGAAGAGATCTCACCCAACATTCGCTACTGTGCCTATAACATCGGTAAGGAAAGGGGTTACCCCATCTCCAACGCAGAGCAGGGCTTGTTCATGGGGAAGGAATAGTGGCTTGATAGTTAAATACCAATCTAAATGACACTGCGGTGAGTCCATACTACTTTGGGCAGATTCTGCACACATTCGGGGTCAGTTTAGCAGTGGAGGAATGTACTTATTTTGCAGCATGTGGTTTTGTATAAAAGGACAGAATATCAGTCTGCAGGAGTTTGCTTATAAAGTCAGAATGAAATTGCAAATTTATCCCCTTTGTCCCCACATTGCCAGTATCACACCTATTGATGAGCTTTTCTATATTGAAACAATTGGTGAACTCGGATGTTGGTTTGTTAATTCTCTCAGGTGACCAGTCTGCCATGAATGAGTTAATGCAGATGAGACTGAGGTCTGGTGGCACAGAAGGCCTTCTTGCAGAAAAACTGGAGGTAATTTATTTACATGGTTCAAGTTGAAACAGTATCACTCTGTTGAGCATAAGTATTGCTGCAGCACATCATTCAAGGGCTAAAACACTTGAGAGGAAAGCAACCAGAGCCCTGGGCTCTATGGGAAACCACACTTTTTCCTTGGAGCAACCTGGTCTAGTGGAAGGTGTCCCTGCCCATGGCTGGGGTTTGGAACCAGATGATGTTTAAGGTCTCTTCCAACCCAAACCATTCTAGGATTTAGTCTATAATTTCAGAATAGTCAAGGGTAGTATGAATTTTGAGAGGCTGGATTTTGGCTACCTTAAACTTCAAGCTCCTAAATTTAGTCCATTCTGTACAGGCATTGATTACTCAGACTCGAGCAAAGCAGGCAGCCACGATGAGTGAGGTGGAGTGGAGAGGAAGAACTGTCCCAGTGAAGATAGACAAAGTGAGGATCTTCTTGCTGGGGCTGGCTGACAACGAAGCAGCGATTGCTCAGGTAACCCAGAAGCCATCTTCATTGCTGGTGTTCTGACCTTTATTATCTTTCTTTCAGTGTGCAACATAATACGTGATACTTTGACCAAAAGCTTTGAATAATCTTTCTTCAAACTTGAGATTGGAAGGCTAAAAGTGGGAATATTGACTGTAACCCAAAGCTGAAGTCTCAGCTGGGGATAGCACCCACAGTCTAGTAGTAGTAATAGTCTGAGAGATCTGTTCTGAGCGTTACTGCTCTTCTGAACACTGTACTGGCCAGAAGTACTACCTTTCAAGTGATAACCATTATTATTTGTAAGTCACTTGGATATGAAGGTTACAATTTTAAGAGTAACTGGGTTTGGAGTTGCTATTCTGATTTCTCTAAGTATCTTGCTGAAATGCTCCAACTTCAGAGCACTCAGAAGAGATGTGTATGAATCATGGTTTTTCAGCACCAAAAGCACTTTGCCAGGTGAAGCAGGTGCTGTGAGATCTACAGCATTCTCTTCTTGACTTACAAATCCTCCAAAGCAAGAGGAGGATTACTCAATGTCAGGATGCGAATCATCCTCAAATGTAACAGCTCTGGAGCACTCGCAGTGGCACATACTATGTGGGTATTGCAGCCAAGTTTTCTGCATGGGGCTTTTTACCTTGGAAATGGTGCCCAGATGATGTATTTTGCTTCCCAGTGGCTGCATACAGGTAGTGAAAGGATCTTTGGTAACAATTGTTACCAATAAAAATGGGTTTCTTTCAGCATCAGACCCCATTTATCACCAGGAGAATGATGACAATAAAAAGAACTTTAATAAGAAAATGAAGGCCCTGCAGAGGAATAAGGCTAGTGGCCAGGAGCCAAAGATAGTGTTGGGAAGACAGTGTGAGTAGGATAAATTGGTTATGGCTGAGGAGGAAGCATTGATGTTTACCAGTTTTGCCCTAGTGTTCTGAATTGGAAGGTGCTCTTTGTGTTATTGGTAGGTAGTACAGCGGTATGACCAGCAGGGGGAAGTGCAGCTTAGGCTTCTGTGTCCCCTGTTAAACATCCATCCTGCCAGGCTAGCAGTTAGAACTTTTCAGTTTAGCTGCCCTCTTTGTCCTGTAAAGCTGTGGCAGAACAGTGATCTGGATTTGTTTTCTTCTTGCTTTCTGTTCCTTGGAGGCTCTGAGTAAACACAGGAGTTTTGTGGAACCGGATCACAACCAGCAATGGTGAGAGCTAAGCAGGCAGCAGCAGTATTTACATTCCTAGAGGGATAAAACTTGGCTTTTTGAAAGCAGTGGTGTCAGCTGTGGTGGGCAGCCCAGCCTTAGCTAAATGCACTGTGGTTACCGGGATCTTTTGCACCTTCTGCTAAGGTTGAAACCCTGACATCACAGCAGCGCTGCTTGGGGTTTGATTAGAAGCAAACACAGATGGCTGTTGTGGGTAAAAATGCAGATTCTCAGTGCAGTTACACCACTGCCTTCAGTGTATTGGTAACAGAAACAGAACAAATAAGCCAAACTGAAATATGAATTCACATTGAAAATTACTTATGTCAGACCTTGTGTAGAATTGAGTGCATGACTTCCAGGGCCCATTGACTCCCACCACGAAGAAGGGAGAAGGCTAAAGGGCAGAGTGATGGAAGGGTGCCCCTGTCTGGTATTGCCTCAAGGATTCTGTGGGCATCTCTCTGGTAACCAGGACTGCAGTAAAATGGGTGGTAATAATGTTCAGAGATGATCCACAATGATTCAGAGCAAAGGAAAAGGAGGAAGTGAGCACTGCTGGCCTTTGAAGAGTGGGTTCAGTGAGATCACTTCCCTTGACCCCTTTAAGAAGAACCTGTGCTGTTCTATCAGGCCACTTGAATCACCAGCCACAGCACTTGTATCTCAGTTTTATGACCTGCTATCTCCCAAATCAGAACATAGGTGTATTTTTGCATAGAATCAGCTTAACCTTGGGAATTTTTGCTTAGAAAGGAAAGCCTTTGTTTCACTGCATGGCCCAGCCCTTTCCCAGCCCTTTCCCTGTTGTGCTTGACTGATGATCCAGCTCTGTTTTCATTTTTGTACAGCGCAGTTGCTGTGCTGCTCTGGGTGAGGTTGAGAATGCTGTCAGACTCGTCCCTGCTAATTCTCAGGAGTCAGTCCCACCTTAAAAGTGGCAGCAAATCTTGCAGAAAAAAAAGCCTTCATCTCAGGTCAAAATACCTGAGGCTTTGTGAGGGAGTAAAATTAACATTCCTTAATGGCTTTGAGAACCTGCGAAGAGCAGAAACTGCAGAGCTGTGTGGAAGATAAGCAAGTGTGGGTTTAGACAGCTTTTTCTTCATCTGGACAATTGCAAATTGATTGCAACAAACTTTATCTTATGCTGTTACATGATGTGGAAGTGATTTAACACAGTGCAGATACACTTTAATCCCTCATTTGATTGCTTAAGGTTGACGTTTGTTTCTGGGCAGTTTCCTCTTACTGAACTTAAGCAGGGGAAGTTCAGGTTGCAGATAAGGCAGAAACTCTTCCCTGTGAGGGTGCTGAGGTGCTGGCACAGGGTGCCCAGAGAAGCTGTGGCTGCCCCATCCCTGGCAGTGTTCAGGGCCAGGTGGTACAAAGCCTTGGGTGACATAGTCTAGTGTGAGGCATTCCTGCCTATGGTAGGGGGTTGGAACTGGATGATCTTAAGGTCCTTTCCAACCCAAACCATTCTATGAATCAGTAAGAGCCTTGTGATCCCCATCTCAGTCCCTTGGATGGAAGTGGAGTTTGGGTTTGGGTGCACTGTTTAATTGTGTACATGATATACTAACTCATCAGGCAGGGCTCAGGCTTCAACTTGCTTTTCAGAAGTTGTTTTCCAGTTTTGGCTGTGGTTCAGAAAGCCAAAAGTAGCTTCGTTTTTTGATGGAACTTGTGGTGACAGCAGAAAAGCTCTGGGTCACTCCTGCTATAAACTGCAGGCTGACTTAAAAAAATGCTTCAAACAAGCAAATTACTGAGCATTACTGGAGTGGGATTGGAGAAAAGAAAATCATCTACAAGTTGTTACCACATGAGAGGTGGAATCAGCATAACAAGAGCAGTCTACATTGACAGTTTGCCAGGTCAGTAATGCTCAGCTGCTCTTGTGGTGCTGGGCCTTTCCCACAGTGCAGTCCAGCCCCAGCTGCTGCAGGGATGAGGTGATCAGAGCTGTGTGTGATAGGCCTTCAGAGCTGCTGAATTCTGAGCACTGACCATGTTCCCCACTATTTGCCTCCTGGAACATACTGCAGACAAGTAGAGATTGGGGTTCTAGCTGTCCATGGATCATGAAGCCATAATCTGGGAGAAACTTTGTTTAATCTCAGTTAATTCTTGCATCATGGGATGCAAAAGACAGTAATTTCTAATAGATCTGTTTTGTCTTTCCTTTGCTCTTAGGCAGAAAATGAGGAGACAAAGGAGCGTTTGTTTGAGTCTTTACTCAGTGAGTGTAGAGATGCCATCCAGGCTGTCCGGGAGGAGCTGAAACCAGACCAGGTAAGCAGCAAACAGCAGTGGTTCTGCTTTCAAAACACAGCGTTTCTCTGGGACTAATTTGTTACTGTTGAGCTTGCTTAACAGTAAAAGTGACTGGGATTCCTTGAAGGAAAAGACACAAAAGAGTCAATACCTTTGATTTTTATTCTCTTCAGAATTGGAGAGAGTGAATAGTAACGTGAAGCCCTCATTCTTCTGTCTGGAAATGTGTTCTAACTCCCTGGTTTACCCAACCCTTGAGTTGTTTCTAATGTTTTCAGTAAATTGTGCACTTGTTTGTCCCCAATTTCTGCAGAAGCAGCGGGAGCACTCTCTGGAAAATGATTCTGGGAAGGTATCCAACATCCAGTACTTACACAGGTAATAGTCAAACACTGCTGCCTGTTCTAGCGTGAAGAAGCCATGGTCTTATGTCAGGGTTTTATTTCTGTTTGGTTTTGCTTTTATGGGTTTTTTTTGTTGTTCTGGGCCTTTCAGTCTCAAGGGTGACTGTATGGATAAGGATCTGATTCATGCAGCACTGGAAAACATTTAACTTAAGATTCATGTTGATCTTTCACATGTTTTTTTTTCCATACTCGTCTCAGCTTAGACTTGGGGGGGAAGTGTTCTCAGAACAAAGCAATGTCTGAGTAGTTCTGACACTCTGCTAATGGTATTTTATCTTGCATCTTTTAGTTATTTGACCTACATCAAGCTGTCAACAGCCATCAGGCGCAATGAGAGCATGGCTAAGTCTCTGCAGAAGGCCCTGCTGCAGCAGCAGCGGTCAGAAGAGGATGGCAAGCGCACACCACGGCCTCAGGATCTGATCAGGCTTTATGATATCATTCTGCAGGTAGTGCTGGGAAAGCAAATCTTAATTCTTCATATTAACTGAAGAACTTTGGTACGAGAAGCTGTTGTGGGAAATAGAGCCCATGAAGTCTGAAGAGCAGCTGAGTACCTACAGTTGAAGATGTCCAAACATCTACATGAAACACAAAACCCCTCTTCTAGCTGTGAACAGAAAATACTCCTAGAATGGGTGCATTTGGTCGTACACTCTAATGCAGTTTATAACTAGTTTTTCTGACTGTTTTATACAGCACCCTGATAGCTGCCTTTAATTTCTGCTGGCCAGAGAAAGTAGCAGCTACAACTACTGAAAATGTTCTTCATAAGCAGTTTTTCAGTTTCTCACATAAGTTTTCTCTGTGGGAGCCTGTGGCTGAATCAGTTGTGAATGGGAAAGGGAAATGCCTTATGAAGGAATAACTTCATGTGAAATCTGAGGAGTCTTTGTCCTAATTCCTGTTTGTGTCAGGAAATCTGTCCTGAGGGCAAACTTGCACAAGTTTCAGTGGGTGTCCTTCAGAAGGTTAGAGTCCTGACAATTAAAAACTGGAAACTATTTCCATGGGAGTGTACTGTTGACTTGTTGAAAGGGGCAGCTTTCTCTTACTCCAGCAGATTCCAGAGGAAAACAGTGCCTCTGTGTGTTACTTTGACTCTCTTTTGCACAGAACCTGGTGGAACTCACACAGCTTCCTGGCCTAGAAGAGGACAAGAACTTCCAAAAAGAGATTGGATTGAAGACACTTGTGTACAAGGCTTACAGGTGACTGAGAAGCAGGCATTAACATCTTCAGAGGTTGCTATTCCAAAGCTGTATGGGTTGTACAGGACACTGATGCAGTTTCCTCAGCCCTGTTGTGAAATGAAAACTGGATACTAAGGGGAAACTGGCCAGTGCTACTTAACAATATCCCCTGTTATCAACAATTTGAGTTGGCAGGAGGTGTGGGTAACAGACATGTCAAGGATCCACTGTTTATTGTTGCAGGTGTTTCTTCATTGCTCAGTCCTATGTCCTGGTGAAGAAATGGAGTGAAGCTCTTGTTTTGTATGAAAGAGTGCTGAAATATGCCCGTGAAGTTCAGTCAGGAGCTGGAGCTTACACAAACAGCTTGAAGGTAGGATCCCAGTCCTGGGTGTAGGAGGGAACTGAAGTTTATGAGCAAGCTCTGTCCTGGTATTGTCAGTTAAGTGCCAGGCCATTACAGTTCAAGACTGATCTTTAGGGAGAATAATACAAGTGTGACTTCTTGGCTTATTGTAATAGAGACTTTCTAAGAGGTGGAGAGGCAGACTTCCTGACACAACTCCATAACCATTTTTCACTTCTTCTCTTGTGCATTTTCTATTACACAACTTCTGTAGTGCCTGAAGGACTGTAGCTTTGCCTCTTCTGGGAAGGCTTATCAGCACCAGGATTTGATCTCTTAGTTCTTGCTTTATCAGGTTTAACCTTTGTCCTGACTCTTAAACTGGTATATTTCAGGCTCTCTAATAATTGTCTTTAATGATCTAGGAGTTACCTGATGTTCAAGATCTGATCACTCAGGTCAATGCTGAAAAGTACTCCTTGCAAGCATCAGCTATACTGGGTGAGTTGCACAATTATACTGGAGCTTGAACATCTCTTCATTCCTCTTAGTTCATTTCTGAAGTTCCAAATGTTTTTCCTCTTCACTCTGATCTATGTAGACCCTGGAAGATGTTTTTTCACCCTCCCAGGTCTAGGTTCTTCTAGCATTGTGTAGTGCAGCTAGACAGGCAATGACCAGACATTTGGCATCTTGCTTCCTGCCCAGAGATACGAAAACAGTTTTTGAGGATGTGCACCTGATTGGTAACCTCAGAACACTCTGTTTAGGGTTTATTTTTTAGGCTACAAAAAAGGCTGGGTTGGACAGGGCTTGGAGCAACCTGCTCCAGTGGAAGGTGTCCCTGCTGGTGGCAAAGGGTTGGAACTGCATGAGCTTTAAGGTCCCTTCCAACACAAACCAGTCTGGGATTCTATGAAGTTGGCCTTACTCATCCCAGTTCTGCCCAGCTGGGAGAACTGCTGTGAAAGGGGCGAACAGTGATGTTCTGTGCTAGTGCTGATCAGGTTAACAGAACTCTGGAGAATGGGTGAACTGTGTGATTCTTGGGCTGTTGTTTTTTGCTGTGCCAGCTGCTGGACAACCAACATAAGTAATGGATTATCTTTTATTGCCTAAATGTTACTTTAACAGATCCCACTAGGGTCTTTTCATCATCTCCTGCTTTGTGCTTAACTCAAAATCTGTGCTTTCAGGAGCTTCTCACACAATGTGGAGGAGCAGGTTTCCACCACTGGAGAGCTGGGCTGGCAGTAGATCCTCTTAGTCTAGAAAGCAAGTTGATTCTAGTGAAAATGCTGTCTTGTGTATCCCAGAAAGTAAAGCTCATAGCTAAGCTTAGGGGACAGCTGGGACAGGCTTACTTTAAACCAAGATCTACCCTTTTATTCTTACCACTTTTTCTTCAATCTTCCAGATGCAAATGATACTCATGAGACTGAGTCTCCATCACAGGTCAAGGATGGCAAGGTAAGACCTCAGAGCTCAGGCAAATTCCAGTAGGGTCCTTAATGACCATCACTTTAAGCTGTTAATCTGAGTGTTTCACGATCAGAGCAGTTTCCTGCTGATGGGAGTTCGGTCATGACCAGTGTATGTAAAGGACTTTATTAGACTTGTTTTCCTTCTGCAAGTCCTGCATGTGGGTGACACAGTGGGTTCCTTGGGTAGGCACTACGCAGCTGCTTGCTGCTTCTAGTGTGACATCTTTTGGTTTTATTTAGCTTTACCCTGTGCATGGGAAAGTTTTCCAGAGATCCTGCAGTGATGTTTTGACAGGGCTTTGAATCATTTTCAGGGACCTAAAGGAACTTCAGCTTCTGTTGTCTCAGTCACTGCTTAACACCCTTTGCTTGTTTGGCCCTTGTCATCTTTGATTTGACATGTGCTTGATTTGGTTTTCTGCACTGGTCTCTTTCAGCCTCTCTCAGAACGGTTTGAGACTTTCTGTCTGGATCCTTCTCTTGTCAGCAAGCAAGTCAGCCTTGTGCACTTCCCTCCAGGCTTCCAGCCCATTCCATGCAAACCCTTGTTCTTCGACCTGGCCCTTAATCACGTTGCTTTCCCACCTTTGGAGGACAAGGTGGAGCAGAAAGCCAAGAGTGGCCTCACTGGATATATAAAGGGCATCTTTGGATTCAAAAGTTAACCAGGACCCCCTGAGGAACAGAGGTTTTATCCTGTATTGAAGGAAAAGCTCCATCAGGTTCTAAGGACACGAATGTCTGCATCTGAAACCAACAAAGGGAAGTTTTACCATCTTCTTCCCTGTGTTCTGTGTCTATGTCTGTGCACTTACATTCTCTCACAGTGTATTAAAGACAAAACAATCTCTTACATGTACACTATCAATAGCTGAAAATAATCTGAAGCACAGAGAAATTCCATCCTGCTTGGAGGAGCTGGAGCTTGCTTTGTGACTGGTCAGGGCCAGTACACATCTACTTACCATGGACCAGGGCATAGGTACAATTTGATTCCTCCCTCTGCCCCATTATTTGACACTATAAATTGGTATTTCGGTCTAGAAACTGGGGTGTGATGGGGAACCAGAGGCAAAAGTAGGTGCGGAACTAAACCAATAAGGTGAAGCTGCCTACAGGACAAGAAACAGTAGACAAGGGGATAACTTCTTTTTGGCTCCCTGAAGTCTCTGTATTGTTAATCAAACAGAAATGACAAAATAATGCTTCCTTATGGGTAAGGATGGCAAATACTTCCCAAATGTTAATGGTTACCCCAGTTTTGGTGGAGTATAACCTAAATTTGTACTCTGAGCCAAAAGAATCCTCCTTACTTGATACACATTTTTGTTAATCCCCCCAAATAGAACCTATTCCTGCAAGGCTTTTCCTGGAAACCAGCTGATGGGTGGCTTCAGAAGTTGCTACTTGCTCTTCATGGGAACTTGGGTCTCTCAGTGTTTGTTTTGTCTCTGATCTAAACCTTGCCTGAAAACAAGGCCTTTTTCTGGAGTCCAATTGTTGCTTTTTTCCCTCATCCTCAGGCAGGAAATACACCTGAAATGAGGAACTGGCAACAAGAGACCAGAAGGTTTTTGAGTGGTGGATCTTCTCTGTTGTGCCACACAGCTTTTTTATAAAGCACCTGGGTGCTCTGGTGAAAGGCACTTTCACAATGGGTAATTCCATAATTGTGATCAATGAAATGGGAAAAAACCCCACAGCACATGGGCAGAACTGTTCCTGAATAAAGAATTTGGAAGTTTCCACCAGCAGTGGTTGGGTTTTCACTCACTCTGTAGCTGGGAAGGGAAGAAGCTGCCTCAACTCCTCTGCACCAGCTGTATTTGTGGTGTTTCTCCATTTTAGGCACTGGAGTTCATAGGGGTGGAAAGCAGAGCTGTTCTAAATGATGGGACTGTTGTTATGGGAATTTTCCATGCAAGGTGCATGTCAGATGAATGAGGGGAATGAACAATCCCTATTATTTTAGTCTGAACATTTGCTTCTTTGTTCCAAGCTGAAGTGATTTGTGAGTTTTCAAAGTACAGAGCAGCTTTCAATAGGGCTCTGCTCAGAGGTGAGGGAAGGAGGAGGAACTTCTTGTTTGTGTTTGATTTGGAAGCAGAATGGAAATTTCTGGTATTGTAGCCAATTCTGTTTTCCTCTGGATGCTGCGGGAGGGGGTTGCAAGAGAAAGGGAGAGCATAGAGCTGAACGGAACTTAGAAGCCTATGTACTCATCAGATGCCAGTGTTTAGAAAGCCTGGTTTTGAGTGGCAGATCTCTCTTCCCTGTAAAGCCTGTTTCTTTCTAGACAAGGAAGGGTCATGGAGTAACCAGCAGAGGCTGAATCTGAGCTGCTCTCTCCTTTTCAGCTTGTCCATTGCAGAACCAGTTGGAGAACTGTTCCCCAGTTTGGTTTCCAAACCAAACTCCTGCTTTTCTACCACAAATGTCTGTGGTGCCTGGATTGATTCCAGGGAAACTTGTACTGCAGCCACTTCCTAATGGGTGAGTTACAGACGGCTGAGAGCAGCTGCCCTCTATGTCCAACATCTTTTGACAGATCTAATGGATTAGCTGAGCACAGATAAGAAACCTGGAAACAATGATGTTTTATTCCGGAGCTCTGAGGTGTGTAGTTGGTGTGGAGCACTGGGAACACCAAGCACCCTTTGTCTCTGAAGCATTCAGAAGATCAAGGTCAAACCATCAACCTGAGGCTACATAACCGCTGGAGAATGGCCGCTTAGTTCTGGAGGAGGATCCTGTGCCTGAGGGCTCAGATAAGGACATGCACCACTGAGGTAACTTGGCTTATTTGGTTTGATGTGATGTTAATGGCAATTAACAAAAAGTAGGGTGGGATTTGTGAGCTCTTGTGTGCCTTAAATAATGGGGAAGGCACTGGTGAGGCATCAGGAAAATGTCTTACAATGTAAAAAAAGAGGAAAAATGATGTTACTGGGGTCACCTGAGTGGGAAAAAACAGACTCCCAAAGCTCAGTGCGCTGTTTAGCCCTGCAGTGGAGCAGGGAATGGCAAAGGTGAGGCTTGGACAACAGGGGTTGGAAGGGGGCAGTGCAGGGAAGTGGAGTGTCATGGCACATCCAAACTGATTCCCTGGAGTGCTGGGTGTTGGTGTGCCTGGAACACCTGGAGCGGGATGCAGAGCACTGGGTTATGGTGGTGGAAACCTGCTTCCTTATTGCCCTGGTCTTTCATCAGGCTGCACTGTTTGCTGTAAAGTGTTTGCTCTCTTGCCATGAGTGAATTGGCAGGTAGGCCTCATGATTGCCCTCAGACCATCATGCTGGAGCTTCCTGTTGGGATTATTGCTTTCCATCAACTTTTCCTATGGAGTATCTTTGAGTTTAGCACTGGAATGTTAATTACAGGCTAAGTCTGGTGCCACTGCATCAGTTAAAACAGCAGTGAGATGTACACTGTGGCCCACGGCTACACCACCAGTGATGGACCTGGCTCTTGGGCAATGTTCACTTTGGTCTTGCGCTCTGAGGGGTCCAGTGGCAGTGGGTGGGTCTGGAGGGACTAATGGGACATGACAGGGCAGTTTCAAGAGAGAAATGAGAGGTGCCCTGTAGGACAGTAACAGTCTGGCCTTGGGAGCTGTGGGATAACAGTCTCTGCCTCCTTCAAGCCAAGGAGTTGGGGTGTTTTAAACTGAAGGTAGTGTGTTAGTGGAGAAAACCATCTGTGATCCAAGCTGCCTCAGGCAGACGCATCCCCAGTGGGTGCTGGAGGTGAGCGGCTGCAGCTCCTGGAATTTGGATGCGGGGAGTCCTTGTACAGCTCCAGTAGCAGTGAGTAGAGCTAGAACGAGCTCCTGGAACAGCATGTGTTTGCTGAGGGATGCACAGATCTTACCATAGACTCACAGAATGGTTTGGGTTGGAAGGGAACTTAAAGCTCCTCCAGCTCCAACCCCTGCCACAGGCAGGGACCCCTTCCACTGGAGCAGCTTGCACCAAGCCCCTGTGTCCAACCTGGCCTTGAGCACTGCCAGGGATGGGGCAGCCACAGCTTCTCTGGGCACCCTGTGCCAGTGCCTCAGCACCCTCACAGGGAAGAGCTTCTGCCTAAGAGCTCAGCTCAGTCTCCCCTC
Organism: Neopsephotus bourkii; assembly: GCF_033783945.1. Classification (NCBI taxonomy): domain Eukaryota; kingdom Metazoa; phylum Chordata; class Aves; order Psittaciformes; family Psittacidae; genus Neopsephotus; species Neopsephotus bourkii. The sequence goes on from NW_026900589.1 coordinate 62,698, forward strand.
TGGCAGGTTAAAGCCATTCCCCTTGGCCTGTCCCTACAGGCCCTTGTCCAAAGCCCCTCTCCAGGTTTCTTGTAGCCCCTTAGTTCTTCAAGCATCTGCAAGTTGGTTTGCAGCCAAAGAGCAGCCCATTCTGATCCGGGGGGGAAGGAAAGGCGCATGATGGGTGGCCAAGTGTACAATAGGAAGCTCCAAGAGGAAGGATATAATACAAATAAAGCTGACACGGATCCTGAAAGCCTCTGAGCAGAGGTGGGCTGGAGCAGCCTGTGTGCTCTGAGCATCCCTGGGGCTGCAGCTTCTCCATCCCAGCTCGGAAACCGGGGTCACAGCGCGAGTCCCTTTTCCTGTGCCCTGGCACAAGGAGGGGTTGCTGTGGAGTGACTGTGCTGCAGGAGCCGGTTGGAGGGACACACCTGCAGCAAAGGTTGGTGCTGGGCTCACCCAAACCCTGCCGAGGGTGAACAGGTTTGTGCAATGCAGCCACTCCCTGACCCTCTCCCTTTGGGTGAGGTCTCGTGGGCCTGGGTGTGCTGCTTTGTGTCTGGGGAGCGGCCGGGCCCTCGCTGTCCTCCTGCATCACCTGAGCTGAATGCTGATCCGTCCCTGCTGCTGTTGCTCCAGAAGTCCCATCCTGGGGAAGCGAATCACGGTGGGATTTGGGTGGCCACAAAGCCTGGGAGTCCTTGCTCCAGCGCTTCCAGCCCAAATACCTGGAGTGTCATCACTTGTGGGGTTTGGAGTGTTCTCACTCTCATGGTTTTGTTTGCATTGGGATTTCCTTCGCACCAGGGAGCAGTTGGTGCCCTGCTCTGTGCAGATCCCTGGGTGACAGTGGGTCACCCAGGTTAGAGCTGAACCCAAGTGCAAATTCCCTTGTGTCAGGGCTGGCATGGGAGGGAGGCGGCTGCATCATCGCTTCCCTGCATCCCCAGCCCTTCTTTGTCAACCGGGGCTGGAAATCTTCCCACCTCTGGCCTGGAAAGCAGTAGTGTCTCAGAGGAGGGGATTTAGCATCACTTCCAAAGGGTTCTGTGTTGTGTGCACATGGCCTTGGGCACAGCTTTCATATTCTCCAGGTGCTGTCACATTCAGACCCAGGTCCTGGCATGTGCTTATAGCACTGCCATAGCATGATCTTGGGCAGACTCCACTGCTGGGCACCTGAGGTGTTGGGGTTACTGAAGTTACAATTCCTGCTCTGGAAATAGTCTTCCTGTGCTCCCACTGGGTCCGTGGTGTCTGTGCATGGAGCAGACACAGCAGCTTGCCCGAGGCTCACACGCTGTGATGAGGATTAGTGACTCTCAGCCCAGCCTGTGGTCAGTGCAGGCAGCGATGCTGTGGCTGTGGTGCCCGAATGACTGAAGAGCTGCATCAAAGCCTCTGAATTACCTTCAGTGCTGGCCTTTTTCCACACAAGTGGGAGAACATCTAATTTTCTGAGCGTCAATTTAAGTTGGGGCAGGTGAAGTCTGGCTGCACAGAATTAGTTGTGGCTGATGGATTCATCCTGCTCTGGTCCCTGTGCCACAGAGCTCCCCACTGAACCAGGCAAGAGCAGCTCAGAAATGGAGCTTTGCAGGTTTGTGTCTGATTGAAATGCACTGGGGGCTGCTGGGGGGGGGCAGTCCCTTGCTCAGCTGCTGGGTGCTGCACCCTCTGCCTCTGAAGGAGGGGGTCCAGTGCTGCCCTCCTGCCTGGGTGCTGGCTTGCAGGGGCTGTCACCACCCTGCTCCCAGCCTGGGTCACCCAGGAGGGATTTGTCTCCTCTCCCACTAATGCTGTGCTACAAACAGAGCCCTCCTGTGGGCTTGGTTTGGTTTGGAGGGTGTCGGAAAGCACAGTCATAGACTCACAGTCTGGTTTGGGTTGAAGGGACCTTAAAGCTCCTCCAGCTCCAACCCCTGCCACAGGCAGGGACCCCTTCCACTGGAGCAGCTTGCTCCAAGCCCCTGTGTCCAACCTGGCCTTGAGCACTGCCAGGGATGGGGCAGCCACAGCTTCTCTGGGCACCCTGTGCCAGCGCCTCAGCACCCTCACAGGGAAGAGCTTCTGCCTAAGAGTTCAGCTCAGTCTCCCCTCCTTCCTGGGAGGTGATGATCCTCCCTTGGTGCTGTGTGCCACAGTGTGTGAGCACCAAGAATCTTCAGCTCTGGCCCAAGGGGGTGCTCCAGCCTGGACCCTTCCTTCCCAAACATCACCTCCTCCACTCAGCTCTTCGTTCCGAGGCCAGAAGTGTTTCTCCCAAGCAGGCAGGCTTTGGGCTGTTCTAGGTGTCCATGGTTCAGCTGCCAGCATGTACAGTGTGACATCCTGCAGGGATCTATGCACAATGCAAGGCCTTTGTGTTGTGCTTGAGTGCGGAGGCACAGAGCAGAACAAACCTGCCCTCACGTTTAACTTTCTGTCACCCTCAGCCCAGTGTCCGCAGGGGCTGGTCCCTTCTCCAGGATGCTGCCATTGGAGCAGAGCAGCTCTTCTGGGGGATGTGGAAGAAACCTACCCCAAAAGCTCTGATCCCCACCCTGGGTCCATGGGGTGCTTCTCCAGCTGTGCCATGTGTGCATCCTTGCCTGCTGAACGATCTAGGACACAGCTGGCTCAGATCCAGTTGCCCTGTTTGGGGAGCAGCTCCCTCAGCACTGTCACTGGATAATAAAGCCAATTTTGCAGGCTGCATCCTGCGAGTTATGAACAAGCTTTCCAGACAAAGTGTCTTGAGAATCTGCCATTAGTGATTGCATTTAGTGCTATTACAGCCTTGCTAATCCTCTGGGGAGAGGAAAGCCAGGCTAAGGCGTTAGCTGCTGCAGGGGATGGCCGTGATGTCCTGCTCATTGGCTTGAGGGTTTAAACTCGGAAGGAGCTGGAGGATGCTGTAATGAGCCTGGAGAGGCGATGGGGTGGTAGCAGGCAGGTCCTTTTGATGTCTGAAGGGTCTAGGGATGAGTAGTTCCTAAAAGCCCTGGGACTGAGCTGTTCATGAGGTGGTGCAAGTGTCCCCTGTATTTAGAGAGATACAAAGGAGATGGACCTGGATTTCCCATTTGGCTGATGGAGTTTGGCTTCCTCTGGTCTCCCAGGGGAAGGTTCCTTGGTCCTGAAGCCCCTTTCCTCTGCTGCCTCTGAGCCAGCCTGTCCCAGGGACCTTTCTTATGAGTCTTAATCAGACCTGGAGGGAGGAGGGCTGGGGCCTTCATGCTTCCTTTTTGCACTTACCAGTTGGTAAAGATAAAGCTGAGGACTGAGTGATGTTAGACTTGGGAAAAACAACTGTCCTGTTTTGCCAGTGAGATGTGATCTTTTAGAAATAGGGTCTTCTGGGGCCCTGGAGTCTCATTTTGGCTTGGATGGAAACTGCACAAAGAAGAAAAAGGGTTGGGGTAAAAATGACACAAAAAGATGTGAGGAAGGATGTGGCTGACTTGTGTGCAGTGGGAACAGGCTGATACCTCCCAAGGGAGTGAACATTGGTGTGTCCCTGGCTGCTGACTGCCGTGGCTGCCCTCTTCCTGCATCCCTGTTTGCCATGGAGACTCTTAGGAGGGTCTCCCTCTCACTGAGGACAGCTCAACTCTTACAGCCTCTGTCTGCAGTTGTAAAGAGGCTGACAAGCATCTTTTGCAACAAGCATTCTTTGCAAGAAGCATCCTTTGCAATAGGCATCCTCTGCAGCAAGCCGTGGTCTGGGCTGGCTGTACCTGCCCATCCTGCTGCCAAACAAGCAGCATCTCTGTGTCGCAAAGCATCTGCCTCGTTCCAGAGGGCTCCTGCAGCCTCTTGCATCTCCCCAAGACACAGAAGTCAGATGCTGGGCAGAGGCAAGGGCGGCTGTGCCTTACCTCTGCTGGGCCATGGAGTGAAGATGAGAGGTGGGGAACCTTCCTCCAGCTGCTGGGCACTGCCTCTCTGACCCCGTGGCTGTGAAACTCTTCCTGACGTTGTCCTTGGGGCCGTGGTGGTGGGCAGGGCCTTGGCTTTACTTGGTGTAAACATGGGTGACCGTTGGCAGGGGCTTTACAGGGGGGAGGAAACGTGTTAAATCTTGTCCATAGGTGGTGTTTTATGAGCAAATCAAGGCTGTTTCCAGGTGTACTGGAGGCCAAACCCCAACCACCCTCCTGCATCTGTGCTCACTGATGGCTCCTGCTCTTCTCCCCTTTCCTAACTGTTCAGTTTGTTGTAAAGGTCCTTCCATTGCTCTGCTGTAGGCACCCATCACTTCTGCAGGGCCATTTAGGACTTTAGCAGTGGTGTTTTCCATGCAGTGCCTGGCCAGGAGCAGCTCTTGGTGCTGGGCCGTGGGAGGCTGGGGCAGGGTAAGGGCTTGGATTTCAGCACATCGCTTCCCAGGAGAATCCTGTCAAGAATGAAGGAGCTCAGCAGCAAGGAGGTGAAGTGAGAAGAAAACTCAGCCAGAGCCCTGGTGTGCAGAGGATGGAGGTGAGAATGTTGTCATCCAGAAGGGCAAATGGTCTTAACAGCTAAGAGTGAATAACTTATGGGCCATATTAAGCCATCACCTCCTCTGTAAAAGCTTAACCTGCCCGGTAACAGACACGGCATCCTCTGAACTGCTCCTCTGCCAGGCTCTTGGGAAAGATTAGTCCAGGATTGTTCCTGAAACCTTCATTCCCCAAAATGTAACCAGCTTGCCAAGGCCCTCTGTGCAGCTGTGCCTGCTGTCTGTCCCTGCAGGCACCTACTCATCACTGTGAGCAGCAAGAGAGCACCTGCTTATGGGACTGCTCTGTAAACCCAGGCATCTGCATCCTGGCACAGCTCCGGGCTGTTGGGATGGATCCCCAGGTCCTGTTCTGGAAAGTGAATGAAATGATTGGGATGTGACTTCCCAAACCATCTCCTGCTGTGCCTGGAGCCCTGCCAGAGCAGCCAGCCCCATGTCTGTACCCCCAGGAGATCTGTCTCACCCCCCAAAGTGAGCTGTAGCCTATCTGGGACCTTCCTGGGCAAGCCACAGCGTGCTCTTGATTGGCCTTATCTGTAGATCAAGAGCAGCATTTCAAGGCTGGTCCACTGGGAATGAGGTGAATGCTGCTCACCTCTGACCAGGAATGACCTGGATCTGTTCTTAACATGGATGATCTTGCTGGGGCAAGGCAGCTCTGCTGGCTGTGTCAGCAGGGAGCTTGGTCCCCATTGCAGTGCAGAGTGATCCCATTGGGAATACAGCTGGGGTGGTCGGGATGTGCTGTTTTGGATGACTGTCTGGCAGAGCTGTGCTTAGTTTTCCAGCTCCAAGGAGCAAGCACATCTTGGGGTTTGGGCTTGGGTCCAAGTGCCAGGCACAGTGTGTGGGTAGCAGTGGTGGAGAACTGGCTGAACTGGTCTCCTTGCCTGTTGCTTCTTGCAGGGCCTGGGTGAACCATTGTACTCTGCCCTGGCATGGCTGGGGCTGGTCCTGACAGAACCCGCTGAGATCTGGAAGTGACCTGGGCTGCAGCAAGCAGTGCCCATCACGAGTGTTCCCCTGAGCAGGCTTGCAGCCACATCCCCTTCACACGTGCAGGTCGTGGTGGCCGTCGCTGGGCTGGCAGCAGGCAGAGCATCCCTCACTGCAACACTTAGGACAAGGCTGGCAAGACCTGTCAGCCCGCAGCCATCCTTGGCTCTCCCTGCAGCCTCCCCCTGCCACTCTTGGTCCCTGGGGCTGGGATGGTCACAGACCCCTTGGGACTTCGCTGAGGGCTGCGTGAGGCCTGCTTGTGGCACAGCTCTGTGCTGCCTCTGCCTCTTCTCCTCCCACCGTGTCTGTCTGAGCAAGGAGGAGCCAGGTCCCTTCACCTCCATGAGGCATGCTGGATGCTTGGCATCGCTCCTGGAGCACGGCTCAAACCCCAGGTGGGATCTGGCCTTGTGTCTTGCACCACCTGTGAGCAGGCGGGTGCTCCTCTGCCAATCTCTTCCCCTGTCAGCCCAAGATTAGCTGGTGTTTGTCTCTTCGGTCTGTGTATGGCACAGAGGATGCTGCTGCCTGCCAGAGCACGTGTCTGTGTGTGCACAGGGCTGCGATCAAACACCAGGAGCTTTCCAAAATGCTCGCTCTGGTCCTTGCCAGCTGGGGCTTGGCTGGGGGAAGGTTCAACCTCTGCCTTGTTAAACACAGGAGAGGAAGGGGCTGGTTTAAGGCTCTGTGGGTGAGGAGCTCCAGCCCTTGGCTCCAGGTGATGGATGGCTTGGGGAGCAGCTTGTCCTGGGGGGTGCTGGGATGTGCCCAGTTTGCTGTTTGTGTTATGTACAAGCGCGCTGTGTTCCAGGGCACTGCAGGCAATCAATCTGGTTCAAGTTAGTTTGTTTGGTTTGAATTCCCAGGGGATTGATCCCTCCTGGCTTGTGTAAGCAGCGGCCCTGCAGAGAGGGGCTGTCCTGTGCAGCCGTGGGCTCCTGCATCTGCTGCTTTGTGTGGGTACAGCCTGAGGTCTGCTGGGCCTCGGGTGCTCTCAGCTCTTTTCCCTGGCAAGGCTTCATCTTGCTTTAAGGCTTTGAATGCAAATGCAGCAGGGTCTGGACCTGTGGGTTACAGGTGCTGTGCTGGTTCCTGGGGCCCTCCAGCAGCTCCGGCCAAGGAGCATCACTGTTGTCATCGGTCAACTGGATGTTAATGGCAGAGGACTGATCTCTGGAACTGCTTTCCACCCTGTGCATAGACCTTCATACAGCAAAGACAGGCCCTGAGGCAGGCCTCTGTTAACTCCAGCCCCCTTGGAGGAGAGGTCCTCCTAAGGTCCACACTAGCCACCGCCCAGCACTTTGAGCTGTGGGGACCTCCTGTCTTCATGCTTTTGGGATCCTGGTGTGAGAAGCAGGGCCGAAGCTGTGATACCACCAGGAAAAAGTGGGGCTTTGCAGCTTGTTGAAGAGCAAAATCATAGCAGAAAGCAAGTCACTTGTAAAGGAGCCTTGTCCTATGCAGGTCTTTCTCCTGAGATAATTGTGATTTGGTTTGTGCCAATTTAAAGAGGACAAAGAGGTCACCCAGGAAGTGATGAGGGACCCTCTGGCCTTTGGCCCTAGATTGTTCTCGGGTCACATGAAAAGGGGAAGAACAGCCACAAATGTGTGTGGGCATTATGGGTGGCTGGTGCTTATGTGGGGACCGTGGTCCCATCTGCTCCTGTCTTCCTCCTCCATCCTCTGCCCTTCCTCTCTGGTCCTGCACTGGACAAGGATCCCGTGTGGCTGTGGGATCCCTGTAGGATCAGCCTGAAACACAGCCTTCCTGATCTCTGGGGGTCTTTGGGCTTTGCTTTGTCTGAAACCCACAGGATGTAGATGCCAGCCCAGCCTTGCAGTGGCTTAGGAGAGCCGTGGGGTGCAGCACAGCCTGGACGGGCATCCCCAGGAGCCATGGAGGTGCCAGAGTGTTGTTGGGCTGCACTGGGAACCAGCTGGGACTCGGAACCTTTGCTCCACAGGGAAAACAGCTGCCCAGAGGCAGAGCCTGCTCTAAGGTCTTGCATAGGCCGGGTGCCTCGATAGAGCCTCAGAGCCAGGTCTTGGGGGCTTTGGGATCCTGAGTTTGTTTCAGAGCCTGAACCCTACTGGCTGCAGCTTTTGTGATGCTCGGGGCCTCCAGCCTTCATTCTGCCATGACCTGTCAGTGTTTTACTGGAGCTGGGGCTGCCGTGTGCCAGGCCTGGGCCCAGACCTTCCTGAACCACAGAATAACATCATGTTCTGCAGATGGGTGGTTCCCAAGGTGCTGAGCTGCCTTGGGAAACTCTTGGTTGGCTTCGTCTGCGGGGTTTGTGCTGCTGCTCCGCCATTCAAACAGCGAAAGGCAGAGGATGCTCCGCACCGCGCCCGGTCCGTGCAGCGCAGCCCTGCAGGAGGCGGCTGCGGGTTCCCCCCGCTGGGCTCCGCTGGGGCTCTGCGCGCACAAACGCTCCGCAGCCAGGGCGGGCCCGAGCCGCGGCCTCCCCCGGGGCTCTGCGCTTCCCCCCCGAACTGGTTCATCCGGTGCCTGCTCCTGCGCCGCCGCCGCCGCTCACCTGCGCCCGGGGAGGAGCCTCCCACAAACTGCTCTTCACCGGCTCCCGCCCGAGTCCCGTCCTCCCGTCCCGACAGCGAGCACGGAGCCAGCGCCCGGAGACCCGCGGGGACCTCGCCGTCATGTTCAAGGCGGGGGGCAAGGGCTCCCCGAGCAGGAGCTCCCCCAGCAGAGCCTCCCCTGTGAAGCCGAGCAAGTAAGTGTGGGTCCTCTGCTCGCCCTAAGCTGCCCTGGGGCCCTGCGGGAGGATGAGGGGAGAGCACTCGATGTGTCCCAGGCCACCCTAAAGAGCCGGAACCATCCTTCCTTGTGGAGCAGCTGGGAGGTTGGGGTTCGCTGGGAGGTGATGCCAAAACGTGCTGCCCCAGCTCTTTGTGCTCTAGAGCAGAACCTGTGCAGCCCCTGGGACGGGCAGTGCTGCAAAGCCCCCTTCGGGTGGGTAGGAAGGAAATAGGGAGAATCAAAACAGCCTCTTTGCTTGGGTGGAGCGAGGTCTGCTTGACGGTGGAGCAGATACCAGCCTGGAGTTGAGATCTCGGGACTCATTGGCTGTGTGAGGTTGGTGCGATGCTGCCCTGGGACCTGCGGTCTGTGAAGAAGGATGCTCAATTTGGTGCTGCTGAGCTGGTGAAGATGGGCAAGGAGCGGGTTTGCTGGTGACTGCTCTAATCCATCCCGATGACGGGCTGGGTCTCTGCAGGTCAGAGAGCTGAGGTGGCACCGGAAGGATCTGACAGCGCTGTCCCTTCTGAAGAGATTCCCTAAGTTGTGTGTGATGGGACCAGGATGCTTCCCATGGAGCAGGGTGTCCTCTGGGAGGGGTGCTCCTGCAGGGAGAGGGCTCATCCCTCCCTTCAGCAGTTGCTAACTCAGGGCTATTTTCCAGCTTCCTCAGCAGTTCCATGTCTCATACACGCATGGACTGATTGTGTGGGAATCCCTGTGGCCAGCCAGCGTTAGAGGCTGTGGAAATCACAGTGGGGCTGTTCTGAGGAGGGGGGACCTGCAGGGAGAAGAGGGTGCTGGCTCTGGGGTCAGCAGCAGCCCAGGATGGTGTGGGGCAGACGGACTCCTGGGTGGACACAGCACGGTGCTGGCACCCAACTGCTCTCTTTATGGGGGCCAAACCCTGCGAGCAGACAGCAAACAGGAGGGTGGTGGCTCTGTGCTGCTCCCAGGGCAGTGGGGCAGGGGGAGAAGTGCCCCACACAGAGACTGAGGCCTCCCCATGTAGATGGTGGGAGCTGGAGCCCTGCCATAGGGAAGCTTCTGCCTCCGTGGAGCTGAGCACTTACAAACTCATCTCAAAGAGGGATCTGGGGCTCTCCGAGCACCAAAGCTCTGCTGGGGCCTGGCTGCAGTGAGACCCCTCCCCAGGAGCCCTGCAGCTGTGTCAGCCTCGGGTTTTAGTCTTGCTAATGCAAACCACCCCCTTCACCATCTGGGTTCCGAACCTGGGCTGGGGGTTTCACATGTCCTGGGACAGCCTCACTGCAGCCCCTGTGGGTGTGAGCCAGGTTCTTCCCCAGCATGAGCCTCTCGGGATAACTGGAGCTGCATCCTGGTGAGACCTCACCTCTCCCCTGTGCGGGATGGAGCCCGGAGCCAGAAGCCCTGCAATTACTGAGCTAGTTGTGCTTGTTCTAGGAGGCACCAGCGATCAGACAAGGGCTGATTCTCCTGGCCATGGCCTGGGGCTTGGTCAGCGCCAGTGTTAGCTGAGACAATGAAGGTGAATGAGTTGTCTGAGGAGCAGCTGCCAGCACACGCTCTGCAGGTGGCCCCAAGAAGATGTTGGTGGCCCATTGCTGCTCCTGGTGGCCCCAAGGCCAGAACCTCAGCAGCAGTTGGGGTTCCCTGCCTCCAGGGGTGCACGATTCATGGTGCTGCTGCTGGCACAGACCCCCAGAGAGGTTCCTTGTCTGGGTCCTTGGGACCATGGTGTTGAGCATCCTGGCTTGCAGGGCCCTTTGCTGTTTCTCCTTGGTGGATGGATCCCAGGGAGGCAGTGGCAGGCACAGGTTTGTCCCCAAGGAGCATCCTCTCTGTGTGCTGGAGGAAGCCCAATGCAGGGCTGAAAGGAAAACCTCCTGAGCAGGTGGAATTGAATCAGATCTGGCTGGACTGGCTGCCTGGGTGTGATCTTGACACCAGCAGTGGGTGGCTTTGGAGGTGGATGGAAAGTCATGTCCTGGTTTTGTCATCTGGGATTGCTGCTTGGGCTGGAAGATCAGAGCATGTGAGGACTTCTGTGTGCTGGGGAGAGCAGACCCATCTTTGCGCTCTGCCTCATGGCTATAAAGCAAAGCCCACTGAGAAAGGGACAGAGGGGGTCAGGGCCAGAAGTCGATGGGTGCTGTGGTCCTGCCCAAACATGCTCTGGCAGGAGCTACCCAGAACAGGGCACAGTCCTGCTCCTGCTAAGGCACTGTCCCTGGTGTGCGGTTGGACTGTCCAGGAGGCAGAAAGTGCTGTGAGGAATGAGCCAATTAATAATGATAATAACTGTGCTCTGCTCTGCCTCTTGCAGGCGTGAGATAGCCCTAGGGAGGAGGCCTGTCCTGGCTCCGGAGGAGCAGGAGCAGGAGCAGGAGGAGCTGCCCAAGCCTTGCCCTCATCTGTCTCGGCCATGCTGGGGCTGTGGGTGCAGGCTCACACTGTGTGGAGCAGGACCTGAGGGATGCCCAATGTGAGCACAGGGGAGCTCGTGGCTCCTCGTATCCCACCTGAAGCCTCCCTGCAGCCCAAGTGTCAGTGTGGCCACCCTGAAACATGGGGCCAAGCTGTGCTCAGGTCATTGAGTGAGGGCTTCTGCGCAGGAGCAGGAGGGACAGAGATGTGTCTGTCACTGCAGGCTGTGGATGGGTGTTGGCATGGACAGGAGACGCTCACGCTCCTTTTGCCATGGTCTGTGGATGGGATAAGAGGGTCTGTGGTGGTTCGGGCACTTCTCTAAGCGTGCATGGACCAAGTGGGTTCCTCAGTGTTGCTCTCACCTTGACCGAGGAGCGGTGTGAGGGTGGGAGGCTCAGCTGAGATGGCTTCAGGCCTTACTCTGCCCCCCCGGGCAGCGTGCAGACACCTCTCTCCTCCCAGGAGACATCCCTTACCTGGCTCCAGTGTCCTCAAGCATCCAGACTGCTCTTTCATAGACTCTGAAGTGGTTCAGGTGCTCATAGGGATGGGGAGCTGGATACAGGGCCTTGGTGTCCTCCTCTGCCAGGCTTCCTTCCTCGGCCAGCAAGGGGACCTGGCTCTCCAATCCAGGACACACAGGGCAGATCTTTCTGCTCCTGAGACAGTGCTCTGCAGGAAGCATCACTTCTTCCCTGCAGATCAGGCTGTTTGCTGCAGCATCCTCGTTGCTAACCTCAGGCACCCCATATGAAGGCAGTGCAAGTGGGGATGGGCAAGGCTGAGTCCCTGTGACTATTTTCAGTCCATAGTTTTGTTGTGGCTTGGCCTAAACGAATCTGATTTGTGTGTCCAGCCTTATGAGCCAAGGGAGGGGTGTCCCAGTGTTTTCTTCAGCCGGGAAGGAGATGCCACCAGAAATAAGAAGGAATCTATGGGCAATCCCCTGTCCCTGGGAAGAACGGATGCTCACTTCTCCTCTCTTAGAATCAGAGGATCAGCCAGGTTGGAAAAGCCCTTTAAGCTCATCAAGTCCAACCTTTGCCCAGCCCTGCCAAGGCCACCACTAACCCATGGCACCGAGGGCCTCGTCTCCATGGTTTGTGAACACTTGCAGGGACATCCACAGTCACATCACAGCAGGGCTCAGACTGGACACCCCATTCCTGCTCTTCCCAGGCAGGAGCTGAGCTCAGCAGCATGGTGCTCGCCCTGCGCATCGGGACAGGCGTCCATCCCCTGGGATGGGCCAGCCGTGACTCACTCCCTCCTCCCCGCACAGGGAGCCCCAGCAGGAAACTTGGGTGGTGCTCAAGTATTTGCCCATGGGACACCACCTCATTCCAGGCGTGTCGGGGAGGAGGGGGAGATTGTGTAACCTGCGGGGAGGGGGCACCTCTGCAGCCTCCAGCCTGCTGCGAGCTCAGGCTCACGGCGAGACAGCCCCGGCTCCGTGCTGCTTCCGTCCACCCTGTGGTGCTGGGGCTTGGGGCTGCTCTTCACCTCCTCAGGCACTGCCGCTGACCCCAGGACAGGCACCCCCGGCGCACAGATGGGATGTTTAATGGGGTATAAAAGACAGATTGCAGCGATGATGGCGATGATGAATGCTCTGCTTGGGCTCTTTGGCTCCATGATCCCTGGAATCAGACCCCATAGAAGAGGGCAGCAGTCCCCCTTCTCTTTGCTGACACGCATTTTGCAGGCAGGGAAGCTGAGGCATGGCCAGGAGTCGCTGCCAACCCAAACCCAGTCCCTCCAGCTGAGAGCTGCTGTGCTGCAGGCCCACACCTCCCAGTTGGGAAACCCAAGCCAAGGGAGGAGCTGGAGAAAGGGGACAGGAGAATGCTGTGAGCGGGAGCGCTGCTCATCCAATGTTACACAGACTTGGCTGTGGTCAGCATGGGCTGAGCTGACTTGAAGCACAGGCTCTGACTGTGGCATCCAAGTGCTTGGCTTGGGGTGACTGTAACACTCACTGGCACTTTACAGTCACTTGGGGCTGTAATAAATGAACATCCCAGCAACTGCTCTAGCCTTTGGTATGAGCTGTGCCATAGCTGGAGCCATGATGAGGAGCTGCAGCAATGACAGAGCCGCTAAGGGAACTGCTTTCCTCTGTCCTCTGCTGGGTTCAGGGGCTAGGAAGGAAACCACGTGGCTGGAGGGCAGATGTGGGTGGCTCTGCTGCAGGCCAGCACCTTCCTCCTCCACCAAAGAGGTACCAACCAGCCCTGGAGAAGTGCCCCCCCCTTCAGCTGACCCCTTGCAGTGCCCCATTGCTGCTGCTCAAACTCTTCCCTTCTGGTCTCAGACCCCAGAGCCAGCAGGAGCCGAGCTGAGCCTCTGCTGAACTTTGTCCCACGGGCAGTTTTCCAAGGGCTCATCCCTGGATGATGCTTCTGGTCCCACATCCTGGCAGTGCTGCGCTCTCCCTGCCTGGAGGGCACTGTCCTCAGGGGGACATTAGGACAAAGGTGGCACCAAGGCTTGTCCGCAGGGAGCTTTGGGAACCATCCTGTGCCTTGCTGCGGTCTCTGGGTCCAGCAGAGCTCTCGGTGCCCATTCACAATAGTGGGGATGGAGTGAGGGCTGTGATGGTGCCCATCAGTTGTGTGGTGGCACTGGGGTGACAGACAATAGGGAATGGTCTGATGGGGACCTTCAGTGCATGTTCACTGGTAGCTGTGTTCTGGGCTTGGGCAGTTTCTCCCCAGGCCCTGAAAGCAGCACAACTGCAGCAGCTACACAGTGCCCAGAGGGGCTTCTTGTCTGTGTCACAAGTACTTGTCCACTGCAACCCAGTCCTCGGTGGCACTGGGCTCTCCAGCATCTCAATGGGCTGAACTGCAGGGCACTGAGCATGAAACAAGGCCACAGGAAGGCAGCTCTGGGTCAGGCTGAAGGGACATCTCGCCCACCTCTGCCAGCAGCCAAGGGCAGCCACGCAGGGAAGTGCCTCCAAACAGGGCAAGCATGCTGTGCTCCCTCTGCAGGGTGCTCTCTGGCCTCCAGCTGTCTGTGGCTTCAGGTCTTCCCCACCCAGATGTGGTGGTGGCGTTTGGGAGCCCTGCAGCAGATTCCTCTTCTCTGCCCCCCCTCACTGCTTTTTGAATCCACTCAAACCGTGGAGCAGCTGCAGTGTCCTGCAGCAGGGAGCTGTGCCGATGAGCTGTGCGGTGCACAAAGAGCCGCTGTCTGAACACACCACCTTGTACCTTCACTTGGCTGAAGGCAACAGCCAGGCACCCACCACCCATATACACCTTGGCCACGCTTAGACCTGGTCTTTGGAGACCAGGAAGGCACAGGGAGAAGATGTGAAGAACCATCCCCACGTCAGCTCCTGGGTGGTGATGGAGAGGGTGCGAATTGCCGTCACCCACCCATTGCTTTGCTGCTCCCTCTCGCAGGTCCTCCACAAACGAGCTGGCCGTGCTCATCTCCCGCATGCAGACCAATGCTGACCAGGTGGAGAGGGACATCCTGGAGACGCAGTCCAGGCTCCGGCAGGTGAGGGGAACGGCTTTGCAGTGTCTAGGGCAGCGGGTCAGGTGTCTGCTCTGTGAGCATCAGCTTGCTGGTGCAGGTTTGGGGGCTGACTCGAGGCTGGGGAGGAGCAGAGCACCCTGCAGAGCCTCCCAGCCCCTGGGGCTGCATACCAGGGCCTCCCAAATTCCAGCCTCCGTGCTTTCTGCTTGGTGCCTCATGCTTCCCCAGCCAAGGCTGTCTCACCCACAGCAGCACAGCCCTGTGCCTCCCAGCAACCCCAGAGGCAGGCAGCCAGCCTGACCCACACTGGGCCCTGGGTGGAAGAGGTGCTGAAGCAGACAGCTTGGCTGCACCCTTGCATCTCTGTGGGGTTCCTCTGGGGTCAGTGCGTTGAGCATCCAAGCCCTGTGCGTTGACCAAATAAGATGTTGTGAGGTCTACGTGGTCCAACCAGGCTCTTTCCTGTCTTCCCTGGTCTCCAGGATGCCAGCAATCACCAGAAGAACAAGGCTTTTGAGTTCCAGCCAGAGAATGCCAGGAATCTGAAGGAAGCAGAGACCCTGCTGAAGGACCTCTTCCTGGATGTGGACCGTGCCAAGCGGCTGAAGCACCCTCAGGCTACTGAGATAGAGAAGGAGTGAGTACAAGTGGGGTGGGCTGGTGTGATGGGGGCATCAAGCCATTGGGAGCCCCACTGAGACCTAGACTGAGGTCCAGTTGTTGCTGTGAGAGGTTGAGTTTCACCCTTCCTCCCATAGACTTGATCCTTAAAATCAGGGATTTTGCCAGTATATTGTAAGGAGAGGGGTGTGTAGGGTGGCTTCCAAAGTGGTCACCTAGCGGTGCCCGCTCTTATTTGGGAGCTCTTGAGAAAGGTACCCAAAAAATGCAGAGCTAAACCACAGCCCCACTCCCAGAGCACATCCTCTTTTCCTCTGCCTTTCCTAAAATGAATGCCTTTTGTTCAGGTGAGCACAGAGGTGGTGGCTGGAATGGCAGAAGGGCTTTGGTTGGCCTTTGATGCTTTGCTCCCCTCCTCTCTCCAGCCCTTCTAGGTGGAAGCCAGGAGGGAAGAGCTGTTTCCTAGTTGGGAAGGGACAGCCCTGACCTCCCTGCAGCTTCCTTTCTCCTGGGTGGTGATTTCTGAGACACCCTTGGAAATGGAGAGCACCAGGACAAGAGCCTCCACTGCTGAAGGAGCCCAGTGTCGCAAAGGGACAGCAAAGGGTCTTACGAGTGAAATCTGGGCTCCACAAACCCCACTTTGATTCTCCCCTTTCCAAACTGACCCTGAGACGTGTTCCTTTTCTCTTGGCAGCATCCAGCAGCTCCATGACCGTGTGACACAGCTCTGTGCAGAGTACCGGGCCCTCTATGAACAACTGAACATCCCTGACGTGGGGCCCAGGGTAGACTGGGCCAAGATCCTGGACCAAAAGATGGTAACAGCTGCTGGTTTTAGATGCATCTCCCAACTCCTGCAAGGCCAGATAATGTCTGCTGTTGCCTGTAGGGCTCTGCGAGCCATCGTGTGCTCAGCAGCGTTCTGGGGTGGTGGAAGTAACACAACTGCTCTGGGTAGGAGAAGGATTCTCTTCCCACCTCTTAAAACCCTCTGGAGCATCTTCTTGATTGACCCCTTCATATTAAGAGCTGCTGGAGGGGGACCAGATAGAGGTGCCCTGATGTGGGATGAAAGGATAGAGAAGGTGATGTCTTCAGGGACTTTACAGCCCTACATCCTAGAGTTTCATGCTGCAGTCTCAGGTATGTGGAGTGCCCAGTTTGGAATCAACTTGGATTCCCTTGAAGGCTGGATGGTAACTATGTGCATCCAATGCAGCCACCACAGGCTGGCTGGTTCAGCTTAGGTTTGTACACCAGGGTTGTATGTCCTGGTTATCTTTGCCCTGCATATGGCTGGGGAAATGGCAACCTACAACAATCACGGTAACCCAGATCCCTTCCCTTCCTCCTGGACTGCTATCAAATCCCAGATCTTTTCATTCCCTGCCAGCACTCACTGGGGCTTTTCCCTGCAATAAAGTCTCCTGCTTTAATCCCTGCCTCAACTCCTTTTGCACAGAAACAAGTCAGTGCAGGGCAGTACGGCCCCGGCATGTCAGAGCTGGAGAAGCAAATAGCTGAGCACAACATCCTCCAGAAGGAGATTGAAGCCTATGGCCTCCAGATCAAGAACCTGCACTCCGGGGTAAGGCACCCTCCATTCCCTCCCTGTTCCTGTTGGCTTTGCTTGGGACCCTGCAGGCTCTGCTCATCCGCTCCTCTGCATGGTGAATATCCACCCCTGCTCTGCAGAGGGCATGGGGAGACCTGAGCTTGGACAGCCCAAACCATGCAGGGGACAGGGAGGTGGTTCCTTGAATGGCTTCTAAAGCACTTTCCATAAACCAGCTCATCGGCATCTACCACAGGTTTTGCTAACAGCCTTTTTTCTCTTTTCTTTTCCCCTTGATCTTGGCTGTATTGTAACCCAGGATGTGGCAGATTTGAAAAGCCAGTACAAGGATTTGCTGGTAAGCTTCCAGGGGCTTTCTGGGCAGATGATGGGGTCACACCGCAGAGAAACACCATCCCTGATGGACAGGGAATGCCCGGCTCAGGGCAGGAGCTACCTCTGGTTGTGTCCCTCATCTTGTTGCCCTGTTTCCTCCCTCCCCACCTGGAGTGTAAATTGAGAGCACGCTTGCTGCCCTCAGGGCAGTGCTGTGGGTGAGATCTGTGTGTCTCCTCCTCATGCATTGCTGGTCTGGAGCTGCCTGTGTGTCCATGAGCGCAGGGTTACGGATGCAGCAGGAGGAAACCCTGTCCCAGCCCACACTGTTCCAAATCAGGATTGCAAATGTTGAGGCTTGCAGTGATCCAGAGAGGAAATGAGCAGCTGGAACAAAGGAGGTGGCTGGGAAGAAGGTCCTGGGTTCCAGCTGGGCCTGGAAAGGTTGATGCTGAAGAATGGCATTTGTGAGAAATAGAGCAGAGCAGGGCCAGCCCTCAGCCTGCCCCAGGCACCAGCCCACACCTGAGATTCTGGTTAGACAAACACAGCCTGTCTGCGAAGGAGGGAAAAGGGATTGGCAGCCCCATCAGATAAGAGCAAGCGGTGGCAGAGATGTCTCACCAAGGCCTCTGGGAATCTCCCACTGGATGTGCACTGAGAGTGGGACCCTGGGGAGAAGGAGGGGAAGGGGCTCCTCAGCCTGAGCACCAACGCTGTCTCTCCCCTGTGTGCATGGGCAGAAAGCTTCCATCTGGCGAGGGCAGAGCCTGGGCAGCCTCTACCACCACCTCCAGGGCTGCACCAAGGAGCTGGGCTACCTGACGGACCAGCAGACCAGGATCCTGAAGCAGGACTGGAGTGACCAAATGCTGGACGTCCAGAGCGTGCGTCGGGAGTACGAGGTGGGCTCCTGGGGGCTGGCAGCGTGCCCTGGCTGCTGGGGGCTGGCCAAGCCCAGCATCCGAGACTGGATCCCAACCTCCTGGGTACCCACCAGGTACCCAGCAGCCCTGAGCCTGGTGCTTTCCCAGGCACAGAAACAGAGGTGGAAGAGATGATCTGGATCCACTCTGCAGTTAAGGATGAGCCACCCTGAGCATCCCCTGAGCTGGCTTGTGGGATCACACATTAGAGAGCTGTTGGTGAGGGAAAGGCTCAGCATCATGTCAGCCTCTGCATTCAAGCTACAGCACCCAGTGACAGCTGTATGCTGGGACCCGGAAAAAGAGGAGAGATAATTGCTTAGGAAAATGCTCTCTGGATGAATGCCCTGACACTCTGTGAGGCCCAAGCGTGTGTAATTTGTTGTAGCCTTGCTTAGCCTCTTCTTTCTTTAAAAACAAGCCAATAAGGGTGTGTGTGCTTTGATGTCCCAGGAGACCGCTCTGTGCTCCCTGCAGGCCCCCATGGTCATGGAATTTCTCTTCCCCTTCAGGATTTCAAGTCCAAGGAGCTGCTCAGCCAGGAGGAGTTTGTGAACAATCTGCAGGACGATGGGGATAGGATGATTGAGCTAAAGCACCCGGCTGTCAAACCTATCCAGGTAAGGAAAGGGGTCCTCCAAACCCTGTAAGAGAATGAGTGTCTTTGCATCGAGAGCCAGAAAGTGCTTCGGAGGAGACCTCTTCTGCAGAGCTGCTGTGCTACTCTTCCCTTCAGCACCAGTCTGCCTGCTCCAGCCCTATGGGGAAGCAGAGGGCAGTGCAGGGTCTTCACCCCTTCAGAAACCTCCAGGAGATAGTGGCTAACATTAGCGTGCTGGGACCAGCTCCTGCTCTGGCGCTCAGAGACGTGGTTGGTGCAGCTGCTGTGAAGCTCCAGCTATGACATGGCACAATCTCTCCCAAGTTAAACCAGCCCCAGATCTCCATTTGCAAGCCCACAGACAGGGTGGGAAGCTGAGGTGGGCTCAGAGCTGAGGCCCTTTGGGAAATGGTGGCTGCTCTGTATGAGCCAGGTCCTTGTCGAGCAGTGTCCTTGCTCAGCTCAGCATCAGGCAATACCTGGGCATAGCTTTGCCTCTGCTCAACAGCAGCCTTCACTCTTGCCCTGATCTCTGGGGCCCAGTGGTGGGGGGGGTAGGACCAGCTGGAGCCCACTGAGTCCTGCTCTGTCCCACCACAGGCTCACCAGGAAGCCCTGAAGAACGAGTGGCAGAATTTCCTGAACCTCTGCATTTGCCAGGAGAGTCAACTGAAAAACGTGGAGAGCTACAAGAAGGTAAAAAGCGATGAGGAGAGCACTGGCCATGGGGCTGCAGGGTCAGGTCTGAGTGGGCAAGCTGGCAAGAGGGACAGCAAAGGGATGAGGTGGGAGCTCCTTTGCTTGTATACAGTGAGGGTATGTTGGGGAAACACCCCTCCAAACCAGTCCTTTAGTGCTGCAGGGAAGGATGGCTTCCACCTCATCAATTTAACCCTGTTGTGTTGGTGTGCTGGCTTGGAGAAGAGGGGCAGGGAGGGTTTGCACATCACTGTTACTGCGTGAGGGTGCTCTGTAGGGTCTTGTGAGCCCCAGACAGGCTGCGGGAGATGTGCTGGGAAATGAGACCCATGACAGGACTTGGAGATAGCAATGTCTTCCCACCCCTCACCATTTCCCTACCCACACCTCCAGTTCCAGGATGATGCTGAGGCTGTGAGCCGCTCCCTGAAGAAGATGAGCTCTGACCTGGACACCAAATACAGCAGGTTTAACAAAGACAGCCCTGGGGTGGTGTCAGACCTGCTGCTTCAGCTGGAGGTGAGGTCTTCAGGGCTGGTGGCCCTCACCAGACCTAAGGGGCAGACCAAATGCCACATCCTCCCCAGGAAATAACAGTGGGGAGGGGGAAGAGGTGGGTGAATAACCCTACTGAACCTAGTGGGACAGTTCATCCCAGCTCATTCTGAGATGAGAGGGAAGCCCATGGCAATACTGTGCTCTGGATGCTGAGTCCCTGTAGCCGCCAAAGGTCCGCACTGCTCATGCTGTGGGGCAGTGGCCCCATGGGAAGGCACTGGCCGATGGGAAGGCACTGGTCCTCATCAGTGACACACAGCCTGGCCCCAGGTCACCATCAGAGTGAAGAAGTGCAGGGAGGAGCTGCATGTTCTCCTAACTGAGACACTTGGATTAGAGGCCCTGCAGAGAGCGTGAGCTGCTGGCACTCAAACAGCAGGGAAAGGTCCTCCCATCTCCTCAGCAGTGTCATGAGCCAAGGGCAAGGGAGAGATTAAAGAAATCTGACCTCAGGGGTGAGATACAGATAGGAGAGGAATATTTGCCTGGGAGAGAGGGAGGGGGCGTGTTCAACACGGTGTCTTCCCATGCATGCAGCACATTCTGCTCTGGTGCTGGGATCTTGGTACCTTCTGACACTGGAATGCAGCCACCTCTTGGCAGGTCTCTGTTCCACTTCTGAGAAGAAAAACTTCTCTCGGAGACTGAAAATGACAGAGTGGAATCACCTAAGGTTAACGCAGGCTGAGCCTTCAAGGGCAGATCTGCTGGGAGAGAAGGAAACAGAGGAGAGTGTTGATGATGAAAAGGGGAAGAAAGGACATGGAGGGGTCAAGAATGGAGAAATTCCTGACTCCACCTCAGCAGGGATCACACAGGGGTGGACAACTGGCCTCAGCATCCCCACTATAGTGTGACACTCCCCTTCCTTCTCATCCAAGCCTGGTCACAACCACTGTCTTCCCTGTTTTGTCTAGAACGAGGAGAAAGCAGTGAAGCAGGTGGAGAAGAGCATCACAGACCTGAAGAGAAGGAGTAAAGAGATCAGCCCACTGAAACTACGCCGGATGCATCCATCTCAGACCCTCACCTTGGACACCCTGTGTGACTGGGATGCTGGGGAGGTGAGGGCTTCACTGGCAGTATCCTCAGAAGAGGCAAGATTGCTCCAGATCTTGGCTCTGTGATGGGAGAAATCGGCCTGGTGTCAGAGAGCCAAGTCTCTCACTGGGTTTTGTGTCTTTGTCCCAGGTGCAGCTGGCCAGAGGTGACAAGTACACTCTGAAGGACAACAGCAACCCAGAGATGTGGGTGGTGCAGAGCAGCACCGGTGTGGTCCAGGAGGCACCTTCTGCTTGCTTCTCCATCCCTCCACCAGACGCCGAGTCCATAGACAAGGTCAATAGGTGAGTCTGCAGTGAAGAGCCTGGCCCAGAGAGATGTCCAGACCTTTTCTTAGGGTGTAGCCAGCCTGGCTGCCTCATCTGCAGAGAAATAGCAGCTGGGAGCAGACCTCTGCACTGCCTAGTATGAAATCCCTCCTGGAGAGGGGTCGTTCCCTGCACCCAGCTGTCTCATCCAGGTCCATGCCATTCCTCGATAGCTCTGCATGCTATACACAGACCTTGCTGTCAAAGAGTTTTCTGGCAGCCAGGCTTGATTTCTTCACCCAAACATGTGACTTGCATAGGTTTGACTAAATCCATTGCAGAATCAGTCTGGAGCTTGGAACTTGCCAAACAGGACAAGTTATCTGTGGAATCTCCTCTCAGCCAGCCCCACATGGAAACTGAGCAGTGTTCCTTGAACCACCATGTGCTCCACTGCCTGGGTGCCCAGTCAGCTCCTGTGGTTCCCACAGGATGGGGTGGTGGTGCAGGGAGCCCTGGCATTACCTTTATAATCATGTCCCCGGGTGCTGGGATAAATCAGTGCTGCTCAAGTCTTCGGGAAGAGCCCACAGCCTAGATCCAGGGCTCCTTGGGCATGCCCATGATGGGAGCGTGGGTCCCCACTCAGCTGCGTGTGATTACTTCATTGTGCTGCTCTTCCTGAGTGCGAGCCCCTCTTCACACATCCTGCATTACTGAATCCTTTGGATTTATGAGTTTCATGTGTGTTTTAAAACAGAACAGGAAAAGTTTGCCACATCCTTCTGGATAACAGCTCTATAGATATTGCCTGGAAAACACTCACCCTATTCAGGCCATGTCTGACAGCTTGTTTCATTTCCCAGTGTTTGCTTCCCTTCCTACACACAAAGTGTTTATCTTTGTTGTATTTCCCAGCCTGTTTCACCATTCAATCCCTCTGCATGGAGCTGTGTCCTGCTGCTGCAGAGAGACAGCCTTCACCTGGCAGCACCCAGTAAGCTGGGACATGGTGGTTTTAGAGCACAGTGCAGCTGGAGCAGTGCAGAGCAGGGATGTGAACTAGCCTGGTCCTTCAAATAGCCTACAAGAAAGCTGGAGAGGGGCTTTGGACAAGGGCCTGTAGGGACAGGCCAAGGGGAATGGCTTGAACCTGCCCAAGGGGAGACTGAGATGAGCTTTTAGGCAGAAGCTCTTCGCTGTGAGGGTGCTGAGCAACCTGCTCTAGTGGAAGGTGTCCCAGCCGGTGGCAGGGGTTTAAGGGTCCTTCCAACCCAAACCATTGTAGGATTCTGTGGTTCAAAGGCCCCTGCTTCCATCAGTCTTTTCTCACCCAGAGATATTTTTGGTCCTCCCAGCTCCTTCTGATCCCAGCTTGTTTTTCATTAGAAGGGAACCATCCTTACAAACGAGACTTGGCATTTCTGGTGCAGCAGCCACAGAAGCAGCTGCTTGTACTCGCTTCCTATGGAATTGCAAAGCACTGCAGTGATACGGAATAAATGTTCAGCTTTGACAGCTGCTGCTGCGAGCTGGAAGCACAGGCTCCAGTGAGAGAAATGTGCTGCTCAAACCAACCGGCTGCTCTGCTGCTGTCCCCTTTCCTAAGGGACATCTCGGAGTTACAAGAGGCTGCAGGCTCCCAGCCTGCCCCTGCCTTTGGGAGCACAAAGCTGCTGCTGGGCTGGGCTCTGTCAAGGCTTGCTCAGTGCTTTCCATGCTGCTGGCTGATGATGCTCCTCTCTGCTCACAGGCTGGAAGCAGAACTGAACACGGTGAAGCAGAAGCGAGCAGCGGTTCAGAGCACCCTGAGACGCAGCCACAAGGAGCAGGTCCAACCCAGCCAGCAAGGTGTGTATATCCACTGTTAGTCGAGCTCCCTCCAAAGCCATCCCATGCACCCCCCTTATGGAGCACCTAAACCTGGCTGAAAGCAGAGCACCCACCTGAGCAGGCAGAGGTACCTGTACAAGTGTGAGGCTGCCTTCTGCTCCATGGAAGAGAGCAGCCGATGGGATAACCTGACTCCTAGTGCTACCAAGGATTCACTGTGTGGTCTCAGGCAATTCTCTTAAATTCCCTGTTGCCTTTCTCAACCTCAGCTCCATCAACAGCTGCAGGGTATCATTTAGGGTTGCAGGGGGATGTGCTTATCTAGAAGCCTTAATTAAACCTTCTTTGGGATTTGGGTCCCTTGAAGTTCTCTTCCCTAGCTGGGGGCTGTGGGATAAGCAGGCAGCCATGGCTAAATCCTAACCCCTGGCTAAGCTGTGTTACTCCCACAGCTGTAGTTGGAAAGCTCCCAGCAAAGCTGAGCAGGGATGTGCCTGCATGGCAGCACATGGATGTTTGTGTCCCTCCTTTGGACGTGAGCTCTGGTTGGCCAAGGCAGAGCTAAAACCATTTTCCTAAGCCTTTGCCATGGGTAGGCACCTGCATCTGCATGATTCTCTGTGGATTAGAAATGGTAACTGAATCCTTTATGGTTCCATCAAAACCCCATGCTCAGGAGAAACCTTTGTGCCTCAGAGCTGCAAAACACAAAGGGGAGAGCTTTGTAGCAGGGTTATCATGAGAGGGAGCTTTAGGGACCATGCATGGAAGAGCTCTCAGGGCCATGCACCAAGGCTGGGATGGCAGATGGGAAACAGGGATTAACCTATGCTGTGTCTCACTGCAGCTCTGTCCAGGAGCCCCCCTGTAGTCCAGGATGACCCTCAGGCTGACCAGCTTCTCAGTAGCCTGGATCGTGTTGGCAAGGACCTCATTCAGGTGGAGAAGGAGGTGTTGAACCGCGTGAGGTCTCCAGTGAACTTCAGTGATCCCACAGATGACCTTGCCAGGAGGATCAAACACCAGCAGGTGGGTGCAGCTGCTGCGGCAGAGCTGGAGCAGGGTGAGTTTGGTGGTGCTGTGTCCTTGGCCCCAAATAGGTTGATACAGGAATTACACGGGAGATGACAGCTTGTGCTTCAAAGAACACCATGCTGCTGTTGCAAGGCTTTTAGGCTGGCTCGAGCCCTTGGAATGGGACAGGTTAACCCAAACTCTAGGCAAATGCAGGCCTTTCTCTTGGCTCAGCTCTGTAGCAAGATGGTCTATTTGCTTCAGAGACGGTTTTGGGGTGTCCTCAGCCTTGCCACAGGTATGCTGTCACCCTTCACTCCCAAGTCTGTAGCATAAAAGACTGGGATAGAGGGAATTACTCCAAGGACCAGCTTTGGCTCACGTGATGGGGAGTACAGACTGGTAGATGTGGGGGGGGCAGGAAAAGAGGCAGTGCCCTGGAGCCCCCCTCCTTTCCTCTGTGATAAGCTCTGGGTCTGTAGCAGTTCAGCTTGTTACACCTTCACCTGTGGGTATTTATCCAGCCCTGGCAGAGGGATGGACTCAGGCACGTAGGTTTCCTCCATCTCTGCCTCCTTGGATCCCTTTCCCATACCCTGGCATTGCCAGACAGCCACAGTCTGGCTGGGGCTGTGCCCCAGGGGCCAGCTCCTTATGAGAGGGCTCCTGCACCCTTATCCCCACAGCAAAACCTGTCCCTGAGGGAGACATGTTTTCGCAACAGCCCTGTTATGACTGTGTTGGGTGACTCTGCTCCCCTCTGATGTGCCAGGAAACAACAAAGAAACTTGAGAACCTGGGGGCAGCCAAGGATGCCTTGCAGAAGGAGTGTGAGATCTTCCTTTCCAAGAAACCCACCAGCACCTCAGCTTCTCAGCTCCCTGTCACACTGAACGCCCTCAGGAGCAAATACAATGATGTCAGTATGCTCTCCAGCCTGTACAACGAGAAGTGAGTGATGATGGCAAGGCCTGATGGGGATGAGGGAAGGAAGTATTTGCACAGAGGTAGCAACACAGAGGCGTGAGAAGATGCTTTTGGTCTATATGAGCATTGGTAGAGGTCCATCCCAGGCAGTGCAGGTTGGAAACCTCCCATCCATCACCAAAAGTACCTCTGAAGGAGTTCCTGTGCATAATCTGTGGACAGTCCACTACAATGGGTGTGTGTCCCAGCTCCGCTGTATGCAGTGAAATGCAACATATTTGGTTTCTGGGTAGCATGACAGGGTGGTGAGTGTACATGGTACTTGTTCTCTGCCATGCTGCAGAAGCTCTGATGTTAAATAAGCTTAAACATGCAAAATCAGAAGAATGGGGTCTTCTATAGCTAACCTTGTTGTTTTTCCCTTACCCAGGGCTAAGGCTGCCCTGAACCTGGAGACTCAGATTGATAACACAGACAAGATTGTCAGCACATTTGAGGCCAAGCTGGCTCAGGACAGCATCATTCCTGCATCCCCCAATGCTCTGCAGGATCGGGCCAATGATCTGCAGGTAGGGCAGCATCAGGGTCTTCGTGAAGGAAGGGAGATCTCTGAGCTCAGGTAGCAACAGTGGGGAGAGCTGGACTTTGCTTATTTGAGCACCTCAAGCCTTTCTAAGGACCAGTTCTTTGAAGGCTTTACACTGATGTTGGAGGCTGATCTGCACTCACTGGCTAGCAGAAAGTTCTGGCCCTCTCAGGTTACCTTTGGGGTCCCTAAAATACGCTATGAACCCCTTAACATCTAAACTATATTGCTCTGCTTTACACTCATCCCTATTCTTTCCTGCACCCAATCTCCCTGCCCCATCCTTTTCTCCCAGTCTCCCTGCCCCATCACAGTGATCCTTTTCTGCCTTCCTCAAAACTTTTCCCTTCCGCTCCATGCACTGTCCAACCCACCTTGCTTTCCACCTTCTTTACTGAATAAGTCTCACTGCTCCATCTCTTCCATGTTGCATGTCTCTTGGAGAGCCTAACTACCCCCCAGGTACTGCACAGTGAGTAAGAGTATTAAGTACTTCTGTTTGGTGCATTGACTGATGCAAACCTGGAGGTGTCCTGTTTCCTCCTGCAGAAGATGAAGCGGGAGGTGGTGGCCCAAGAGGACTGTGTGCTGAAGCTGAACCGGGGACTCAAGGATGCTGAGCACAGCTGCAGCGCTGTGCAGAACAACTTCCAGGAGTACTGCCCTGACCTGCCGAGGCAGAAGCGGGAGGTGCAGCTCCTCAATGACCGCTACCATGCCGTGGCAGACCAGCTGGACCAGCGGTGAGGAGCTATGGCATCATCTCTGCTTCTCTTAGCTGACATGGGCCAGCATTAGTCAGAGACCCAGGAATATGTTCTTCATTGCAGAACCATCCTGAACACTCTTAAAGAATGCTGAGGACTAGGCCTGTCTTGCTGTGTAGTTGCTACCTTCCTATGCATAGCAGAGGCTTTGAACTTCCAGATAGCTGTGAGAAGGTGGCCTTAAGTAGCTGACTGCTGACCTCTGCCTGGTCCCTGACCCTGCCCAGAGAGACCCTGATGTTTAATAATTCTCACAGGCATTGCTGTTGTTTGCCTTTTTCTTCCTCTCATCCTCCCAGGTTGCAGGAGCAACCACAATGTGCACAGTTGTGCTCCCCACTCGGGGACCAGTTATCACCCTCTTATTTTTGCTGTCTTGGTTTTTGTTGTGGTGACATTCTCACCGTAGTGTCTTTTTAGGAACTTGCACATGAATCTTTGTCCTTCCCCTTTATGTTCCTTATCACTTCTGTGCTATGCAGAGAGAAGACCCTCAGAAATATCAGCCTCACCTACCAGCAGTTCCAAAACTCCAATGAGAACCTGATGTTCTGGATGAACAACCTGCCCAAGCACCAAGTGAAGACCACTGATGGGCCAAGCCAGATCAACTACAAGCTGCAGGCACAGAAGGTGTGTTCCGGGGCAAGCATCATAACCTGTAACATTACTGGGATGGGGGAATTTGCTTGTGAACAGCTCCTAGTTGTGTGCTGCACCCATCACAGTGAATGAACTAGAACAAGGAGGCAGTGACTGCAGTCCACAGATGATGTATCTCACCCAGCTGCCTTCATCCTCAGTGCTGGTGTCCTCATCTGTGCCAGTCACCCCCAGGCTGATAACCTCTCCATGGAGAGGGCACACACAGATCCTGAAAGACTGCACCTTGGGCTGAGATGTTGCATCTGGGTTCTGCATCTTTCTCTCCCTGAGCCCATCCTAAGCTGACTAGCTCAGAGGATGAGATGTGGAAGTCTTTGTGTTGGCTGGTATTTATCTCATACATGATAAATCAGTATGGCCGGTCCTGGGCAAGTGAGAGTGCTGCTGAGATCCTCTAAAACCTCTTCTTAAATGTATTCCTGTTCTCGTCACTCCAGTACGAGGCTGAGCTACTGCTTGCGTAGTCAACAGTATTAGTGGGTTTCTGTATTTCAACCTGTCCTTAACATCCTGTGTGTCTTCTGCAGAGGCTGATGGAGGAGATCGAAAGCAAAGAGCCAGAGAAGAACGCAGTGATCAGACTATCCCGGAACGTGCAGTCCACGCTTAATGTACGGCTGGGTGTTCCCAGGCAGCACTCCCTTAGTGTCCCACCTGAGAGATCCCAACTGATTCTTCTGTCTCTGCTCTTAACAGGACTATGAGCTCCAAGCAGGCAAATACAGCTCTTCTCTGGACCCTGCCCTGACTGACTTTGCTGCAAAGAGGCTGCGTGTGACCCCCCTGCAAGAAAGCATCCAGGCCCAGGTAAAATGTTAAGATAAAGGCATGGAAATAGTTGTCCAGCTCCTTGCCCAAACCTCATGTCCTCTGCAAAGCCTTAATCCAGCCTTAAAGCCTTACAGTAATCATGGTCCTAATCCCAAAATCAAGTGTCGTGAGGGATCTCTTTGTCTATTGGTCAAAGCAGCATGTGATCCAGAATTAGGGGTGTGCCTGGTACCTTTGGTTGAGATTGCTGATGATGCCTCCTTACCATATGGTGTGTGAAGATAAAACACAGGGTAGGTGTGTGGGGACAGGACTGAGCCAGAGCTCCTGTGTGCTGTTCCCAATTGCACCCAAGTTCTCCTGCATCACCTTGGGCTATTTGCCCGCTGCTGTCCATGTGTGGCCCAAAGTGAATCTGTAAGTCTGGACCATATGTAGGTTAGTAGGCACCTAATAGGCATTCAGCTGAAGGGGACAGGATCTCCTACATGAGTCCTTAGACTCTGTGTCTCTAGAAAGCCAGATGTGAAGACACAAAACCTGGAATACTGCAGTACACAAAATACATCCAGGTGAAAGGAGGGGTGGCAGAGTGTGCCATCCCAAAGAGCTGTGCCAGGGCAAGGAGGACAAAGCTCTCACTTCTGTTTCTGTTTCAGGAAAATGATGTAGCCAAGCTCTACATGGAGCTGGCAGCAGCAAACAAACAGCAGCTCAGCCGGCTGGAATTTGCAAAGAAGATTGTTGAGAAGGTACCAGCTTAACAGCTCCTGGCAAGACTGGGGTATTCTAGCTTGGGGGATTGAAATGATCTTTCCAAAGCTGTCAGTCTGGAAACAGTCAGAGCGGATCATACCGCTCCCTCCCCAGATCTCCACATCCAAGTGTGAGGAAGGACAGGAATGGAAACCCCAGTGAGATAAAGACCACGAGTTACCACAGTTTCACTGACACTGGTCCTGTTCTCAGCTACATCTAATCCATGTTCCCAGACAGAGTTTCAGATTCAGCTGTGGCTGGTATTTAGGGCTCACAAACTTCTGGAAACATTCCAAAGCAATAGAACTTCTATGCCTTTTTCAAGCTTGATTCACCTGTATTAAAGATTTCTGGACTGTATGATTTTCAATGTGCTCAGGAAGGACAAGAGATTAAACTTGGGGCACTCTGTGATGCTGCTGTGAACCAGCTGCATAGTGGGGACTGGCCATGTTACCCTCCCTCAGCTGCAGATGCAAGGCAGCACAAAGCACCTTTATGGGCTGCTGCAGCACCTCATGATAGGGGGGAAGACACCAAGTCAGTTGCTTGAGATATTGAGAATGTGTCATAGAAACCCAGAATGGTTTGGGTTGAAGGGACCTTAAAGCTCCTCCAGCTCCAACCCCTGCCACAGGCAGGGACACCTTCCACTGGAGCAGCTTGCTCCAGGCCCCTGTGACCAACCTGGCCTTGAGCACTGCCAGGGATGGGGCAGCCACAGCTTCTCTGGGCACCCTGTGCCAGCGCCTCAGCACCCTCACAGGGAAGAGCTTCTGCCTAAGAGCTCAGCTCAGTCTCCCCTCCGGCAGGTTCAAGCCATTCCCCTTGGCCTGTCCCTACAGGCCCTTGTCCAAACCTCCTCTCCAGGTTTCCTGCAGCCCCTTTAGGCACTGGGAGCTGCTCTAAGGTCTCCCCTTCTCTTCTCCAGGCTGAACAACCCCAGCTCTTTGCCGTTTATCAACAGTTGTATTTGGTGGTTCTCTGTGGATTCTGTACCAGTTCTGTCTTTCTGTGTCCTACTGCACCTTGTGATGGAAAGGCCTCAGTGCCAGATTCAGGGACTTGCTTTCCTTGCCTTTATTCTTGTTTTAATTCCTTTTTGGTTTTCCCTTGCAGAAGGAAGTGCATGAGGACATTGAAGCTGTACGTGAGCAAACCCAGCAATCAGAGAGCAGAGCCACAGCAAGCAGGGAATCTGAGGGGTTGAAATCACAGCTGGAGGAGGAAAGGAGGAAAGTGGCCAAGATTGAAGGGGACCTGGAGGAACACAGAAACAAGCTGCTCATGTTGAAGACTCAGAAGCCCATTGAAAAAGTGGAAGAAAAGGAGGTGATAGAATATTACAGAGACCCACAGGTGGAAAGCAACCTGTCTAAGATGGCACAGCAGATTGAAGAGGAAGGTAAAAAGAGGCAGAGGTTGCAAGAAGACATTGACTTGATGAGCCAGAAGCTTGCCCAGATGGAGAGTGAGAA
Organism: Neopsephotus bourkii; assembly: GCF_033783945.1. Classification (NCBI taxonomy): domain Eukaryota; kingdom Metazoa; phylum Chordata; class Aves; order Psittaciformes; family Psittacidae; genus Neopsephotus; species Neopsephotus bourkii. Next base: position 92,245 of record NW_026900589.1, read on the forward strand.
GAAAGACACTCCTGCCCAGCTCCTCACCAAAGAGATCACAAAAATTGAGAGAGATCCAAGCCTAGAGAGCCAAGCAGCCAGTCTTCGTCAGGAGATCAAACGTCTCCAGGAGGAAAGCTTGACTGCTGCTTCTGAACTTGAGCATCATAAAAGAGAGCTGCACATGCTGGAGCGAAAGCAGCCCAACATCCGAGAGAAAGTGGTGGTGAAGGAGCTGATCAAACTGGAGAAAAACCCAGAAATGCTGAAGTCTGTGAGGACCCTGCAGCTACAAATTGATGAGGAATCCTTCAAGAGGAAGTCTGCAGAGGAAGCCATAGTGAAAGTGAAGAACAAGATTGAGGAGGTGGAAAGACTAATTGAAATGGCAGAACCCAAAATTATTGTTAAGGAGGTGAAGCAGGTAGAGCAGGATCCGGAGTTATTGAGAGAGTCTTCCAAGCTGAAAACTCTGATTGAAGAAGAGAGGAGCAAAAACGTGATGCTTACAGGTGAGCTGGGAGAGCTGCAGAGCCAGTACAGTATTGCAGAGAAGCAAAAACCGAGGGTAGAGGTTAAAGAGAGGGTCAATGAGATTTTCCTGGTGGATCCTGAAACAGAGCGGCAAATTGCACACCTGAAAAGGGAGCTGCAGGAAGTTACTCTGAAAAGGACAAAGGTTGACAGTGAAGTGGAGGAGGCCTTAGCAGAGCTCAATATCCTCAGGTCTCAGAAACCAGTGGTGGAACTTAAGGAGGTTATAGAAGAGGTGGTGAAACATGAGAAGAGTCCAGAGATTCTCAGAGAAATAGACAGGCTGAAAGAGCAGCTCAATGAACTAGTGAACACCAATGGCAGGACCCAGGAGCAGCTCATTAGGCTGCAGGGTGAAAGGGATGAATGGAAGAGGGAGAGATCCAAGGTAGAAACCAAGCTAGTCAATAAGGAAGTAATCCGCTATGAGAATGATCCGCTCTTGGAAAAAGAAGCTGATCGCCTCCGTCAAGAGGTGCGTAACATGTCTCAAAAGAGGAGAGCTGCAGAGGATGCAATCTATGACTTGCAGAATAAATACATGCTACTGGAGAGGAGAAAGCCAGAGGAGAAGGTAGTAGTTCAAGAGGTGATACTGACTCAAAAGGATCCGAAGCTCCGAGATGAGCACAACAGGCTGCGCAGGAGTCTGGATGAGGAGGTAAGCAACAGGCGTCGTCTGGAACGTGACGTGCAGCAGGTTCGTGTGCTGGTGGAAGAGCAGGAGAAGTTGCTTAACTTTCAGGAGGATCGAAGCAAGAGGCTTGCACTGGAGAAGGAGATGAGACAAATTACACTGAGAATAAAGGAGCTGGAGGAGAGCCCAGCCCCAGTGCAAGAAAAGATCATTATGGAAGAAGTGGTCAAGTTGGAGAAGGATCCAGTCCTTGAACAGTCTGCTAGCAACCTACGCTTGGAGCTGGACCGTGAGAAGATGGAGGTGCTGAACTTGCAGAGAGAATGTAAGAACCTGCAGATGCAAGTTGATGTCCTGCAGAAAACAAAATCCCAGGAGAAGACCATCTACAAGGAAGTGATTCGAGTAGAAAAGGACAGAGCACTGGAGAATGAACGTGCACGCATCTGGGAGCTGCTGAACAGGGAGAGGGGAGCCAAGCAAAAGGCAGAAGAGGAGGTGCGGAGGCTTAGGGAGAAGATTGAGAGAGCTGAAGGCATGAAGAGGACATGGGCTCGTGAAGAGACAGAGCTGCAGAAAGCCAGGAACCTGGCCATCCAGGAGAGAGCCAGCTTGGAGAGTGAACTGCGGGAGCTGGAGAGGCAGAAACAACAGAAAGTCCTCTTCCTGAGGGAGGAGTCCAAACTGCTTAACCAGCGGACGGAGAATGACAGGCAGAAGAAGAAGCAGCTGCAACATGAGTTCTCCCTGCTGGAGGCAGACATCCTTAGGGAGAAGGATCAGATCTACAACAAGGAGAGGTTGATTCGAGATCTCCAGTCAAGAGTCAACCGGGAAGAAATCAACCATGAGACCCAGATGAGAGAGACAAACCTCTCCACCAAGATCTCTATCTTGGACCCTGAGACAGGGAAGGATATGTCCCCTTATGAGGCCTATAAGAGAGGTATTATAGACAGAGGTCAGTACATCCAGCTGCAAGAGCTGGAATGTGACTGGGAGGAAATCACCACCCTAGGCCCAAATGGGGAAGTCTCATTGCTCCTTGACAAGAAAAGTGGGAAGCAGTACTCCATTGATGATGCACTAAGGCTGAGGAGGATCACAAAGGAGGAATATCAGCTGTACCGGGATGGCAAGATTCCCATCTCTGAATTTGCCTTGCTGGTGGCTGGGGAATCCAAGCCTCCCCCATCTCTCTCTATTGGTTCCATCATCTCCAAATCCCCAGTCTCGTCACCCACCACTCACCAAACCCAAAGCTTCTTCCCCCCAGCCTCACAGAAGGGCTTCTGTGATGATACATCCCCCATTGCCGGGGTGTATGACACCACCACTGACACCAAGTACAACATCAAGACTGCTGTTGTAAAGAAGCTGCTTGATCCCATGACGGCTCAGAAGCTCCTAGAAGCCCAGGCTGCCACAGGGGGCATCATAGACCTCATTTCTCGGGACCGGTTCTCAGTCCATAAGGCAGTTGAGAGGGGGCTGATTGACAGGACCTACATGCAGAGACTGCTTAATGCTCAGAAAGCTTTCACAGGGATTGAGGACCCGGTGACCAAGCGAAGGCTGTCTGTGGGGGAAGCAGTTCAGAAGGGATGGATAACCAAGGAGAGTGCTTTCCCCTATCTAGAGGTCCAGCATCTAACTGGAGGGCTCATCGATCCCAAGAAAACCGGTCGCATCCCCGTGCTGGAAGCTGTCCAGACAGGGATGATAACAGGCAACCTGGCCAACAGGCTCCAGGATGAGTCCAACTATGAAAAGGATCTCATTGACCCTATCACTAAAGAGAAGATAAATTACAAGGAGGCCATGGCCCTGTGCCAGAAGGATTCTCTGAGCAGCTTCCTGCTGCTCCCAGCCACCTCAGAGGGTTATCAGCGGTACCAACAGGCGAGCCGTTCCCCCAAGCTCTCACGGTTCAGGCACTGAATGGATTCAGGCACATACAGGATCTGGTTCCTTTAGGAGTTCTTCCCTTCAAAACACCCCTCCCCATGGAGGCAGCAGCGATCACAGGAACAGAGCATCTAGCATTTAGGGCTGCACACTCTCCTATCTTAGCTATCTGCTTCCCAATGCAGCTTGGCCGTGCGAGGAAGAAAGTGTGATCGTGAGCGTGTAAAAGGGGTCTCCACAGCCCCCCGGGCGCTGCTGTGACAGCAAAGGGGGGTTGATTGTGAGAACTCCACTGGTAGTAGGTTAAATGTGTTCATGGCCAGAAAGGAGGAAGAGCCAGAGCGTTTTCTAGTTGGGTCATTCTTCTGCATGCAATAAACATAGAAAGTGTGTCTCTGTGGCTGTGTTGTCTCTGCAGGCTGAGGCACAAAGTGGCTGAGGACATGGCTCCACTGTGGAGTGTCCCCTGGCTTTGTGGGATGAGAAAAAGGAGTTTCTATTGACATGAGCTGCTTCTCCCCCTCTCCCGAGGGCTCTTTTAGCTGACATTGTTTGGGAACTCTAACACACCCTAAACAATCCATAAGGGTAGAGGTTTTATCCCTCTCCTTCCCCCATCAGGGCAGCAGCATAGCCTCTGTTTCCATATAGCCTAGCTGGGATTTGAAGTCTGCTCCAAGAAGAAATTGTTCTCATGCTGGCAAGCTCAGCACAGTCACAGGTCCCGTTCCCTTCCTGCTGGTAGGCTGTGGTAGTGCTCAACATTAGCAGTCGAGTCCTGTATAGAAATGCCATTTCCAGTCCAAGATCGGCCTGGGCTCTGTCCCATCCCCTGCAGGGTCTGTGTTTATTGTCAAGCCTATGGCTGGTGTCTATGGCCATCTCAGCTGCCATGATCAACACAGGGCAATTTGTTGGTTTACAATGGGGAAAACTGATGCACACACCTTAGAGCATCCATGCATTCCCAGTTTCCTCTTGGTAGAGCACTGTGCTCCCCTCCTGGCTGGTCTGGACCAGGGGACACATCAGGAACGGAATTCTTGCCTGATCTCCTGCCAGGGCAAACCCAACGGCCCCTGGAGCACAGGAATACAGTCAGATGAGGATCACATCCCAGCAAAACCAGTGTGGGTCCCAGCTCCTCAAAGCTGCTGGGAGCAGCCTTGCTCTGCTCCAGATTTCTCCCCTTATCTGGCTGAACACTGGGAAGGACACTGAGAAGATCCCAGCAGCAGGGCTGTTGCCTTCCTGCAGTTCACCTCTGCCCAGCAGGTGAGTTTGCTTCAGCCTTCCCTTGCCCAGTTCCGTGTGACTGCACCTCTTGCCAAGGAGACAGAACAGTGCTTGCTTTTAATGCACAATGTTCACGTGGTGACTCTTTCCTGAAGTGATTAAATGGTTCTGGGGAAATGCTCTGTAACTGAAGGACTTGGAGTCCTGGTAATTAGGCAGGCAGCTAATTAGTGTGGATAAAGTGTTCCCCAGCTGTGAGGTGGGAGGTGTTCACCCAGGGCTGGGTGAAGGCATTAAGAGATGATCAGGTGCCTGAGTAGGCTCCCTTCAAGGCTGGTCTGCCTTTACTTTCTGAATAAAACCCCCATAAAAACCCTTTTCTTTGGTACCAAGTGGTCCTCACCTGTAGAAAGTAGCTGGTATCATGTATTCCTGATGTGTCTGTAGGAAGCACCACACAGCCGTGGAGCTTCCCCAGAGCCCAGGTGGGTTGTGAGTTGCTCAGCAGCCAGGTATTGCTTTTCCTCCCTTCCTGTGCAAAGGGTGATGTTGCCACATCATGGCTTTCCCGGAGTGGGTGTTTCGACACAGCTATTGTTGGGTTCCTTTGTTGGCAGTGGGGTTGGGTCACAAATATTTGAAATTCAGGCTGTTGCATCATTTTATTGGGCTAGATGAGCTGTAGTATTTTTATTTATGTTTTTGGTCTGGAAGAATGCTGTATGGAGACCTCAGAGCAGCTTCCAGTATCTGAAGGGAGCTATAAGGATGCTGGAGAGGGACTCTTCATTAGGGACTGTAGTGATAGGACAAGGGGTGATGGGTTCGAACTGAAGCAGGGGAAGCTCAGGTTAGGTATAAGGCAGAAGTTCTTCCCTGTGAGGGGGGTGAGGCGCTGGCACAGCTTGCCTAAAAAGTGGTAAACGCTCCGTCCCTTGCAGCGTTCGAGGCCAGGTTTGACAGAGCCTTGGGCAACTTTTTCTGAAAACAGCTTGTCTGGTACAACACAAGCGTTTGCTTGCATAGAGCAAGCAACAGAGTATTGTCTCTATGAAATGAGATAACCTAAAAAAACACATGCAAGGTGCAAGGGCAGGGAAATGATTCCCATAGCAGAACTCATCCATGTCTCACAAATGTGCCCCTGTGAGCTGGATGTTGTCCCATAGAGGTTATGAGATGCTGCAGGAGCACAGCTTCTCAACCTTCCTGCCACACAGCTCTGGAGGCTGCTGCTGAGCCCAGCCCAGGGGCAGGTGAGCAACATGTCCCAGGGTTTCGCTGTGGGAATCTGTCAGGAGTTGTCCCAGGGTTTCACTGTTGGGATGTGTCAGGAGCTGTCCTAGGGTTTTGTTGCTGGGATCTGTCAGGAGGTGTGGCTGCTGCAATAGGGATTCCAAAGGTTTTTTTGATGCCAGGAATAAAGCAGAGCCGCCCACTGCCTCGTGTTGGGTGGGGAAGACGAATGAATGATGGAGGATGTCCTCAACATAAAAATGACATGGAACTGTTGGAACAAGTCCAGAGGAGGCCAAGAGGATGATCAGGGGCTGGAGCACCTCCCATATGAAGATAGGCTGAGAAAGTTGGAGCTGTTCAGCCTGGAGAAGAGAAGGCTGCGTGGAGACCTCAGAGCAGCTCCAGTGTCTGAAAGGGGGCTGTAGGGATGCTGGGGAGGTACTTTTTATTAGGGACTGCAGTGATAGGACAAAGGGTAACAGGTTAAAACTTAAACAGGGGAAGTTTAGATTGGATATAAGGAAGAAGTTCTTTACTGTGAGGGTAGTGAGGCACTGGAATGGGTTGCCCAGGGAAGTTGTGAATGCTCCATCCCTGGCAGTGCTCAAGGCCAGGTTGGATAGAGCCTTAGGTGACATTGTTTAGTGTGAGGTGTCCCTGCCCATGGCAGGGGGGTTGGAATTGGATGATCTTAAGGTTCTTTCCAACCCTAACTGTTCTGTGATTCTATGATGCCAAAGGACAGCTGAACTTGGCTTTAGGCAGGTCTTGCGTTGAGAGGGCTTTCCAGGAGGCACTCTAAAGCTTTCCCTCCACTGTGAAAGTTCTCTGGTATGTGGTATATGCGGAAGGAGAGTGTTGCTACAGCTCTGTGTGCTCTGTGTGTCCCTCTCCTTTACTGCAGTGTTTATCTGTCATGAAAGTCTATGAATGTGATGACTTTTGGGATAGCATTTTTATGCTGAGGATCACAGTCATTAGGAGGGCACGTGTGTGAGTGAATGAAAACCAGCAGCACAGAAGTTTGTCTTTGCTACGTTAAAAATCTGTCTTTTGGGTATTTAAAAAGTAGAACGTAACTGAACTGGTTTGTGGGAACCTCTGATGGAAAGCAAGCCCATCTTACCATTGAGACAGCACTGGTCTGCGAAACCATCAGCCCCATGTCCACAGTGGAAGTGAGAGCACATCTCTGCACCTGCCAAGGGTTTGGGCTGGAAAGGATAAAAGAAAGAGTACAGGAGATAAGAAAAGGACAAGAGCTCTGGTGGGAAAAAGGATGAGCCAGACTGGCTGCCTCACTAGCTGATGGGCTGCCCCAACCAAAGAACAAATGACAAGGCTTCTGAACAAATGACAGGCCTTTATTTTTCTTTTGTACTGAAAAGAAAAAGATGTAAAAACCACACCAAAAGTTAGGGACAATTCTCAAATCATTTGAACAACAAAAAACATTTCAAGATAATAAAGTGAAGTAAACATCATTATGTCTGGACCAATGGTGGACAACCAGTGCTCTAGCTGTTACTGTTTCTGTTTCCAGCCATATGCAACAAGTGCTTTATGTTAACTGGATCTTTCTGATTCTTGGTCCCAGCTAAGGTACAAATTAAGACATCATACAGTGGAATTAAGCTTGTGAAAGAGCAGAATGCCAGCTTTGTTAAACAGCTCAGATTAAACAACTTGTCTAGTGCTGACAAGCCAAGGCTTTGGTAACAGCAGCAGAGCAGAGAAGTGTTCTCCTCCCCACAGTGGAGCCCCGCACACCCTGCTGTCAGAAACTGCCACTGGCAGTCCTGGGGATGTGCCGGTGCTGGGGATGTGGGGATGACTCCAGTGCTGGCAGACATCACTGCATCACCTTAGCTCACCAACACAAGGACAAACCTCTGAACGATGATCTCTTGCATTTCAGTGTTTTACACGGATAAATAACCCTCTACTTTTGGACGTGACCTATTTAAAAGGGTTCTACAGGCTATAACTCAAACTTTCCCCCAGGAAAACAGGATGAGAGTCTCTAAATGCAAGAATGTCCCCTCAGGAGAAGGGATCCCAAATGTATTTTCTCATCTGCAGTGTTTCTGCAGCACACGTTGCTCTTCAGGCTTCCGAGGGCTTCTCTGGAAGAAGTACTGGTGACTGAGGGCTGCCTTGGCTGAGATGCGCTTGCTGGGGTCATACAGGAGCAATTGCTGCCAAGAGGAAACCCAGAAGAATTAACAGTTTAAAAACAAAACGATTGATTGTACCTGCATGTGGTGGTCCTAGATGGAGATGTTGGTCCTGCTTTTCCTCCTCTCCAAGCTTTGGGGGGGTAACCCACAGCTGGGGTTACCATGGGAATTATGTGGTTTCTTGACCCTCAATGCAGTGGTTTCCTAGAGGAACCTGCAATGACAGTCCTGCTTTACAGCCAGGACTCAGCCCTGTTTGATAATCTGTTGTTTTTGCAATGGCAGAGATGAGCATTAGAGCCAGGTCAGCTAATGCACATCCAGGCAGATCAGTCCCAAATGTTCCTGTTCTTTTCCCAGTTTGAAAAGGTCCTGCATGTCCCAGGGTCTTGTTCGGACAACTCTGGTCAGAACAGAGTCCCTAAAAATAGTGCACTTGTTACTCACCACCAGTAAGTCTCTACCATCTCGATCTAAGCTGGGAACAATTTCTGTCATCTCCTTCCCTGCCCACCGGGGAAAGTTCTCCTTGTATTCAGGCAGCTGGGTCGCTCCAGGCCAGGTCTCCTCAGTGGGAGTGCCCAGAGTGCGAAAGATCCGGAAGAGCTGATCGATCTCAGAGTCCCCTGGAAACAGGGCCTTCCTGGTCACCTGCGGGGGAAAGACAATTCCTACCTTTCTATCAGCTCTATTTCCTGCTGTAAGCAGCCCTATGTCCCAGCAGATGCAAACAACTGCACAGACAGGTCAGTGGTTGGGAAAGTCACAGATGTCTGGCTGCTTGTCTCCAGCTCCTCTCCATGGACCCATGGACCCATGCTCCCCTGAGGCTGCTCCCCTTTCAGCCAGTTCCTTATCCTTCTTTGTCTCCAGTTTCCTAACACCCATTCTTGCAGGTTAGCTCCTTCCCCTCTTACTTGCCCAGGATCTGCTGCTTGGCAGCTCCAGCAGCTTCAGGAGCTAGGGATAGTGCTATTACACTGCAGGGATAACAAGAGCTCTTCAAAGTGGTGTATGAACCCCAAGGAGATTCACTCTGCCATGCTATGAGAGTGTTAGTTCTCTGCAGCCTATTATGAGGACATCTGCAAGAGGCATCTCCTCCCAGGATCAAAATGCTGCAGCAAAAAGATTGAAATTGCCCCTTCTGCAAGGGGAGGCACCAAGTTCCCACATACCTGGAACTGCAGCTGGGCTACAGAGGCTTTGCCTTCTGCCAGGCCCATGAGGGTGGCAGATTTCCTTCTGAACCCACAGTTAAAGATCAGCTAACCCTCACAGAATCATAAAAGGTTTGAGTTGGAAAGGACATTAAGATCATATTTTGTGTACTTCCCATAAAACACACCCCAGTATAGGGTGGGACCACACTATCACAGATGCTCTATGTCTTGCCCCTTCTTCCCCACTTCCCATTGCAGCTGCACCCTCCCTGCTCATTAAAAAGGCTATTTAAACCCATTCTACCATTTCTGCAAAGATGCAGCCGATGCTCCAGATATCCACAGGGGTTGAGTAATATTTGCATCCCAACAGTATTTCAGGGGCTCGGTACCACAGAGTCACTACCTGGTAAGGAACAAAGAAACAAGCTTTGATTGTTTCCCTGGATGAAACCAGAGGCATGGGATCCTCTCTGCTCAGCTGTAATGCAGTTACTGTACAAATCAGAGCATGCCAAGGCCCTGCTGAATTAATAAATACCTTAGTGACAGCAAGATTGGGATTAACAGATCATCCTTCAACAGGAGCCTCTGCAACAAATAAACATACCCAATGCAGAGAAGGTGGGAACCCAGGTTGCAGGCAGGCTAGGGTAGAAGCAGTCGGCACACTCTGTGGGACATGAGGTAGCCCTGTAGCTGCAGATGATGCTAAGACCACGTGCCTGGGCAGGCCTGTGCCTCCATTATGGATGAGTAACTTATGATGCTGCTTTTGTTCATGCACTATGGATTGTGTACCCCACTCTCAGGTAGCAGAGAGCCTCAACAGTACCTCATGAGTGTACGTGCGCAGGGGGACACCGAAAGCTCTTGCCAGCCCAAAATCAGCCAGCTTGATTACTCCTGCTTCGTTAATGAGCAAGTTCTGTGGCTTCAAGTCCCTGTGGATGACTCTATGTGAGTGGCAGAAGCTCACACCCTGCAGCAGCTGGAAAAGGTAGTTCTATGGAGAGAAAAGATTTCAGACAAGGCCACAGTGAAACTGCTTTGAAGGCTGGATCTCATTTATAGACCTGAAGGGGAAAAAAGACCTTGTTATAATGCAACACTAGGCTGGTGGGCCACTACTCAGAGACCCACACAAACTGCTCCCACCCTACATGGAGACAGGTAGATTCCAGTCCAGTGGCAGTTCCTTCCACACATCTATTGCTCCATAACAAGGCAATTAGTAATAGATCCCTCAGCTGTCCTCTTAGGAGCAGTTTGTGCTGCAGTGAGATGGGCTGGAGAGCCTGGAAACAGCTGGGAAATAAAAGCACTGAGCAATAGTGTCATGAGGGTTTCCCAGCTGGAATGTTTGAGATCTGAGAAGTTGAATGCCTCAGCCAAGGATGAGTCTCTTCAGATGCAGTCTGCATATTAGCAGCTCAGTGCTGGCTCTGCCCAGCAGAAGGCAGCAAGGACACATGCCTTCTGCCCTGCCTGTTAGCATTCCTTCCACACTCTACCTTGACCAAGCTTAAAGGAAGCTCTCTGGTTTGGGATGAGTCCATGTATTTCTTCAGGTCCTGATTCAGATACTCAAACACCAGATAGAGCTTCTTCTGGTTGTGTATGACATCCAGAAGCCTGCAAAAGAAATGCAAGTGCTCCCTTCAGTACCTTTCAGCACCTCCTCCAGACCCAGAAATCCCTGCTCCCACAGATTGCTCTGCTCTGGGAGTCCTTTGGAGCACAGAGAAGCAGATACAAAAGCAGAATCTAGCATAGGACAGCAGCAGCTTGGACCAGCCTGTGTTGCTGGAGTGAAGTAGCAGTGCTGTGAGCTATTGCTGAGAACCAGGGAAGTGTAAATGGTTCCTGCATTTTCCTCTTTATTTGGCTCCTGTCCTGCAGTTAGGAAGGACAGGAAAACCTCTCTTGCTGTCTGTACCCAGAGCTCCCAGAGCAGGAGCTCACCGGTGAGCTGCTGGGGAGGGTTCATCCAGGTCTTACCTTACTATGTTGGGGTGCTTCAGCTCCTTCAGCAGTGAGATTTCTCGGATTGCAGTGCTGGGGACACCCTCCGTATCCCTGTGGCAGAGACAGGCTGCATAGCACCCATCATCCCCCAGGATCCCACAGCCTGTGTCCCTTCTCCCTCCCTCTGTACCCCATCACCCTGTGTGGGCCAGCGTGTCTCACACCGAGCGCCCTGGCTCTGGGATGGAGCCGTGTGTGAGGCGGGGGAAATGGAGCCGTGGGGAAGGAGAAGGAAGGGGTGGACTCAGTGCAAACTCTGAGGCAGAGCTGGTTTTGGAGCACCTGAGGGCACACTTGGAGAAGCAACAGTGGCTGAAGTGACAAGTTCAAGGCCTGAGCCTTGAAGTTGTCTCTGAGGGAGACGGAGCCTTGCAGGCACCATGCCCCTGAGGAACAGGACACCTCCCAAAATGGTGGCTGCTTCCCCCTGCCCTGTGCTGTGAAGCCAGAGCCACGCAGGGCTGGGTCAGGCCCTAGGTGCTTGCATAAGCTGATAAGAGACATTTCTTTCCCTCAGGTCAGGCTTTTTTGAGCCTCTTGCCCCTTGCAGGGCTCAGGACCCTACTGCTCACCCCCATGGCAGGCCTTCAGCCTTAGGTCCCAGAGGAGCCATTTGCCTTCCTCACCCCCCTCTCTCCTCAGCACCCTGTGCATGGCATTCCTGGGCCCTGGGCTTCTCCCCACTCACGAGTCCAAGCGGATCTTCTTGAGGGCCACCAGCTGCCCCGTGCGCTTGTTGCGAGCCTTGTACACCACGCCATAGGTGCCCTCCCCGATCTTCTCCAGCTTCTGAAACACCTCCTGGCAGGGGTCCATGATGCGGCCGCTGCCTCGCGATGGCAGTGGGGGTGGCTGGTGCTGCTTTCTGAGGAGGAAAAGGAAACGGGGGGAAAACCTACAGCCAAATGTGTGTGGAAAGGGTTTGTTCTTCCCCTGAGCTGCTCTTGGGGTCTGGGTCCCCTCTTGCTGCTCCCCCAGCGCAGGGACCTACCTTCGGCTGAGGCAGCAGCAGGCAGACAGAGCCTGGTGGGGCTCTGGGGGGTGTTTGGGGGTCTTCAAGCCCACCCAAAAAGCCCAACACACTGTGCAGCAACCAGTACTGGCTGCAGTGTGACCCACAGTGTGCTAGCTAGAGCAAAACTAGGGCAAGATGGAGGCAAAAGGGTGCTTTGGGCCTGTGGCACAGGCACAGGGACTGCGCAGTGCCGAGGGAGGCTCTTCAGCCCTTTTACCTTGCCTGGCACCAAGGCGATGCAGTGAAGAATGGAGGTTCCCTGGGGATGCTCAGGTCAAACGTACAGCAGAAATGTCTTTTTTTCTTCTTGTTTCATCTGTTTGTTCTCTCTTGCGCAATTGTCCCTTGAAGCTTCCCACTGTGGGCTGTGCCGCTCAGTCAGCCTTTCTGGAGATGTCCTTGGCGGGGGTTAATCATTGACTCCATAGCTGGCAGGCAGCATGATTAAAAACCCATTATAAATATTCTGCATCGTGGCATGCAGACAGACAGAGCCATTGGGCCAAAGCTTGGGAGTTCCATGTCTCTGGGTGTGCACAGCAGGACATGGGTGCATGGGTCCACAGTGCAGACCCCAACTTTTAGGTGACCCCCTAAGGACTGCTTTAATCCATTGCTGAGCCAGCTTAACATTCTTGTGCAACTGATCCCGATTTCTGCCAATGTGAAAGAACCAAAGGCCAGTTGCTCTGTGGCTGCAGAGGGACCCACATGGCTATGGCCAACTCCAGTGTGCGTTCCCCAAGTGACTTGTGAAGGTTGAATTTGTTGTCAGGTCTCCACTTGGAGTCACTGCTAAATCTGCTCTCTGCTTCATGGTTGGTTGATTTTCTGGTTGGAGTTTTCATAACACTTGTAGGAATCTGGTATTTTGGCTGTTCCCAGCCCTGGCATCGTGGCTATTCCCAACTCTCTGGCAAACCTGGCCATTTGGGTAAAATTTAAGCATGGGGAGGAAGGTGGGAGAAGAGACAGGAGATGAGGTGTATACATAAAGCCATCATGACAGGCTCATCACTGTCTCTTAACCAGGTTAAAATCTTGGCTCCTGAGTTCATGTTTGTGGACTTGGGCAGAACAAAGTGTGCTGAGGCAGGGTTTTTGTATTTCTGTAACTGTGTGAATGAAAAACGTAAGGCTAAACTAAGATTAAAGATTACAGAAAGCACTGTAATTACTGAGCTATCTCAGGCCCTTGAATCAAGCCTGCTGGTAACAGTGGACTTTGCCAATACCTGTTGTGTGGACTTTGCCAATACCTGTTGTGTTTTGCTCTGCTGCTGTGCATTGTACTGCTTCAGTCCCTATTTTCTGAACATTTCACCAGCAAAAAGCAGAAAAGGCTAAATTCTGCCTGCAAACCACAGTCCCAGCTACCTCCAGGTCTGGGGATTCCTATAGCACAGGAGTCTCCTCTTTTGCACCAACTTATTCTCATCTCATATTAGTGATTTTTGGTCTTTTTGTTGATGGTTTAATTCTGCCAGGTGGGCTTGGCACCATGTTCTTAAACCAGAGTGGCTCTGATGTAACTTCATCTCCTCTTCTTGCAACTTTTTCAAAGCCAAGCCCTTCCTTACACACCCAGCACTGAGGAGGAGAAAAACTGCACATCGCCAAGTTTTCTTACATCATCCATTCAGCAAATCCAGGGGTTTCTGCAAGGCCTTTGCATTATGCATTTGCCTTAGCAAGAAAGAGGGTTTCAATCAATAACAAACGGGCTGCCTTCTTTTTAAATCTTTATTTAGGAACATATCAATCAAAAGCTTCAACAAAGTGATTTAAGGTCTCCTAAACTTAGTTGTGTCAAGGAAGAAAGTCAAGTTGAAGAGGCAGTGCTGCTGGACATAGTAACTCTTTGTTTTTCTTGTTTCTTTGCTGCTCAGCCCAGATCCGTGAGTGTTTTGCCAGGAACGCTCCTGTATGGAAGCTGAGTCATGGTAACCGAACACATGGAATCATGGACCTGCAGCCACACAGGGCTCATGAACTTTGTGCTAATGCCCTTCACCCTCTGTCTGCCAACAGCCCATAAGCTGCTGAGCTTTGAGAGTAAGTTGCTCAACTCCAGGTTCAGAGACTTCCCCTGTTTCTGATCTCTCCAAGCCTTGCATTACAAAAGGACCAGTATAACCCAAGTGCTCCCTTTCCTTAACCGCCCTTTTTAAACAAACCAACCTGCTTCCCAGAGGTTATTTTCAGTGATGACACCTGCATGAACGGACAACCCACAGGCACATACTGACTCACACAGTCTTCAAGTGTTTCCCTCATCGTGACTTGACTTTGCTATTTACCACAGCAAACCTCAGTATGTCACAAACCCACCTTCTAAATTTACTTTTAACATAGCTGTTGCAAATGGCAGTGCAAGGACCAGCATATGGCTGGTCTCAGAGCTGCTGTCAGGACGTGCTCTTTCCCATCTTCTCCTGCCTCTTGCTGAAGTATTTCCTCTGCTCCTGTATGGCTTGTTCCAGCAAGGGCACGTTCAGCCCTTCCACGCAGGTCAATATTCGTGCCTTTACCACGGGACCCTCACCTGGGAAAAATAATAAGTTTCTGTATAAAGAAAACCAGATGGAGCAGCTCGGAGGCAAACAGAGAGGTTCCTACAGGCAGCATATGGCTCCAGCTGGCCAAATAATCATAGCCTGAGAACTTGCAGGAGACTGGACCAGCCACCAACATGAGCAGCAGGCCCAGGAGCAGGGTAATTTAGTGATGTGCTTTCCTTCTGTTGGCTACAAAATGCTGACACCGTGCTCTCCGGGCACTGGGGAACATTGAGCCTAGGACATGCCAATGCCTACCATGCAGCACCTGTATACTTTGTGACTGGATGAAGTTTGGATTTCCCTGTCTGAAAAGCACCAGGGATGGGTTCTAAGCTCATTTCTGAATGCCTCCATGCAGACAAGGACAGAACAAAGCTGGTCTTAGAACAGGCTCAATGTTGACTATAACTGACAGTTCGTTGGTAGCATTCAAATGGTAAGAGAGATGCACAAAAGAGGCCAAACCCTGGTGACACAGCCACCATCTCAGCCTGCTCCCCTTCTACCCCTGCAAAATGGGGACAACTCACTCCTAAGCTGTCATAAACAAAGCAGTATGTCTTTCTAAAGGAATTCTGCAGCAGTGGCTTAGTTGGTTACTCACTCAATGCCATGTGCAGTGTGGTGTTCCACATGCCACTGAGGGTTTCAATGGCATGAATGTGAATGCTTGTTGCCAGGTGTGGGCAAGACAACACTTGGGATTTGCTTCCCAACCGCACAGCCCAGCCCAGATCAAGTCCCCAGGCAAAGAGCTGTGCAGCTGGAGTAATGCTCAGGGCACCCAGGAAAGGACATAACAGGGTGCCCTGTTACACAACAGAGCCTGCTGCATTCCTCACGCCCCATGTCTGAGGGCAGGGATATAATTAGAGCCTTTCAAGGATGGCAAAGATCAGCCCCCAGCTCACAGTGAGGTATTGCTGCAATCAGCCATGTTTGGAGTGAAGATGATATGGTGGCTGGCAGTGATGCCAGGAGGTTCCACTGCAGCTTTCACCAACTCAGCAATGCTGCTGAGGTGCTTCTTTTTTAGAACAGAATCTGTGCCAGAGCATTGGATTTTCACCAGAATAATGGTGGCGGCTCTTCTCATGGTCAATGGGGAGAGACAGGCTGCTCCTGCCCTAAATCACACGCTTGTGTGACCAGAGCTTGCCTCGGCCAACGCCAACCTCAGTGACAGCATGTCTCACTGTGCACACAGGGAGCCATGAAGAAGCTGTTGAACAGCAAACAGGAAAGGGCACTGGTGCCTGAAGCATTTACCTTCCCTATGTTCAGCCTCTCCCAGGACCATGTAGCGAGATCCCAGCTGGGCTTGGAATGGCTCCACAAACTTGGTGTCGACACAAACCTGGTACTGAGCTGAGCTGTGCTGAGCGGTGAGAACAGCTTCAGAGCGGGCAAGGTCATAGCAGCATAACCTGGGAATGATTGATTTGGGAAGCTCAGCAGTGCGGAGATACAACAGTTACAAAGGGATTGGGGTCAGCCAGTGAAGGAAAAGCTTGGCCTGCAAGGAGGGCAGTGTACCCTTCTCACCTGCCAAACGTTCTTAGTGCCTCCCCTTCTGGGACTGAACTGTTGATCTCCCATGGAAAGTAATAGACACCAGCACTTGGCAGCATCTCTGTCAGGCCTGCAGTAAAGTGAAAGATCTGAGTTCATGCCACCCTAGTACCTGACCTAGATACCAGGTGACACTGCCCCAGAACTCTGTCCTTGATCAGGGCCTCTCCACCCAGAGGACTGCAGGAGCTTCATAGCTTCTCTGCTGAGTCCTGCTGGCAGCTCAGTGCACATGCGAAGCCCCCAGCATCCTGGCATGAAGAGGGGTTACCTTCCCCTACCTTCCCCCTTCCCACAGTCCAGCATCAACAGCAACAGGCAGCCCACCAGATCCTCCAGGTCTCCCCTAGTCTATGGATGGGTTGAGAAAGGTTAAGTGGGAAAAATGGTGATTGAGAAGTTCAGAGAGTGTGAGGGACTGGGATGCAGGAACAGACCAAGCTGCTGGGGTGATGGGGTACCATGCAGCAAGATTAGGATCCCAAGGCTGTTCTTATGCTGCAGGATAAGAAATTCTGGCAGTGTCTGATCCTGCAGCTGGAGAACAATTACTTGGATACAAACCCACCTGGCTTCACCAGGAGTCTAGGAGGCTTTAGAAGGCAGCAATGAGTTAGAATGATTCACAAGACTCAAGTAGGGTCTCCTGTGAGCTCCAGTATGGAGCACATGCAGGCTAGCCAGTGCCATAGCTAGGCTATTGCTGTGCCCCAAAGTGGTTTCTGATCTCCCTTGCAGGGGGCCTGTGTTTGGCATGTTTCCATCTCCATTTACTGTTTTTCATCCTGGGTTTTGCCCCCCTGGGGGGGACCCCCAAGAGCTGCACAATGGCCTATGCATCCTGCAATGCAGACACAGGGGGCCACCCCAGCGGCTTCGAGGATCCCCCATACTGATTATGCAGCAGCGACACAGTGAGCTGTAACTCTGTGGCTTTAATGCCTGCTCAACCCATACACTGGTCAGGGGTTGCAAACTTGCAAAATGCCCCACTGCCATCCTTGGTGTGGGAAGCCACTGAGACTACGGTGATCCTGCTCACCCTGTCCCTGCACACCCCTGGGTGCCGGGTCTGGTTGCCCCGTGTCCCTGTGCAAGGCCATGAAACCCCTCTGACAGGATCCCAACCAGGAGTGATGGAGGTGGGTCTGCTCCACGAAGTCTGCAGCTCCCTTCATCTCCACCTCACCTAACCCAGATTTAAAAAGCAGGTTCAATTCTACACCTGCCTAACAGGGCAAAGGCTGTCCTACATTGCTTGAGCTGTGCAGCCCGGTGGGATCAGCCAGGAATGTAGGATGCTCAATGCACATTTAATGCTCTTTTTAACACATGCACAACCTATGTGCCTACTCAGTGCATGAATTAATGCACATGCAACTTCAACTGAAGGATGCTGCATGTGCATTTACCACACACTTGGCCCCAAGTGAAGCACGTTACATGTAGATACATATACACCTAATGCAGTACTTAATACGTGACCAAGAGCAGCACGTGCTCTTAATGAACTACTTAGCCTGGCTGCAGGTAGGTGCGGGATGTTATATGCAGTCTCAATGTGCTACGCAACTGATCTCAAAGCTCTTTTCCAACCTAGCTGATTCTGTGTAATGCCCAATTTCATGCACGCCCAGCCCGCTGACCGTCCGTCCAGCACAGCTCTTTGCGTGCAGTTCACTACGCACCCGCTCCAAGGCGCAGCATGTTGTGTGCAAGGTTTACAACGCCCTATCTATCACCTACCTACCCACCCACCGATATCTATCTATCCATCCATCCATTTATCTTATCTTATCTATCTATCTTTACCCATCCATGCTACTCACCCCCACCCCGCCTGCAGCCCGCGGTCGGGCCCCTTTAAAGCGCGATTTAATGCCCAGTGTAGCACTGACCCGCATCCGCCGCTCACACCGCCTCTTCCCGCGGGAGGCAACGATCACGTGGCCGGCCGTGACGAGTGTGGGGGCGTGGCCGGGGAGCGGAGCCTGGAGCTGGAGGGCTGACGGACGGAAGGAAGGGTGCCGGGGCTGAGGCCGAGGCCGGGTGGAGCCGTCGCCGTTGCTGTCACCACGATGATGAACGCGGACCTGCGGAGGGAACGCGCCGCCGCCACCTTCCAGCCCGAACTCCTCACGCACATCCTGGATGGCGGCCCCGACCGCACCCGGCGCCGCAAGGAGCTCGGTGGGGGTGGCCCCGGCCCGGTGGCCTCTTACGGCTGAGGGGAGGACGTCCTGTGGGGAGGGGAGATATCTAGGGAAGGGCTGTGAGGGGAGGATAAGGTTTTAGGAGGGGGCATCGGGTGTGTGGGGAGGCGAGAGGCTGTGGGGGGAGAGGGAGGCCCGGTACGGGGCTTCTGAGGAGAGGGAAACCCGGGGAGAGAGTGGGAGGATGTGGGGAGAGGGGGACCGGGGAAGGGGGTGGTGGGGAGGCCGGCTGCAGGGCAGGGAAAACCTGGGTAGGAACTTCTGGGGAGAGGGAGACCCTGGGAGAGGGGAAGCTGTGAGGAGAGGGCTTGCAGGGGAAGGGCGCCGCCTGAAGGAAGGGTTAGATGGTCTGATGGGTTAGACAGGAGTAGTGTTGTGTCCTTGATCCCTGTCTTCTGCCCTCCGCTAAAAGTATTAGGGTGGCCCTAATAGAACGATGTCCTACCTCTCATCCCTTCCTCCAGAGGCAACTTCCCATGGGCATCTTTCTTAGCCCCTTTCCCTTTTTTCTTTCTAGTACACTTGTGCCCAGCAGTACATGTACAAAGTGATTGTCACTCGCCATACCCATGATATGTGAGATTAATGACAGAATACTGACATCCTCTTCCCAGCCCACACTGGGGTGAGGCCCCCAAAGGGTTGTGTAACTTCAGTGCCAAAGGGGACTGTGGCTTCTGGGTATCTTGGTTTCTGGTTGGCATGGTTGGAGTAATAGATGTGCCCTTTTGAAAGGATCAAAGTTCATGAAGCAGCTTTTTTGGCAGTAAGGGTGATTATCTGAGGCTTTGCAATGGTTATTGAGGGGCCTTGCAGGTAAACTGAGGGCCTCATTAGTGAATTAACCTCCTGCCAGGTGTGGTTTGAACTTAAGATGTGTTTTATGTGTGGAATGGGAGAATGCCCTGTTGCTAGAGTCCCATTCTCCAAGAGCTCTGATGTCTTTCTAGTTGCATTAGCTGTTGTCCTGAATGTTCTGTTATCTGTATCTGGAGGTCCAGCAAGTGAAAGGCTGAATCATTTCTCTCCTGCTGCCTGTTGAGGTTTGTGGAAGCTGAGTTTGTTTTCCTCTTCTGTCCCCAGAGGCCTTAGTTATTAATGACCCTGACTTCCAGCATGAGGATTTGAACTTCCTGTCCCGCAGCCAGCGCTATGAGCAAGCCATCAGGAAGAGCTCTTTGATGGTGATGAAGTTAAGAGAATATGGGATTGCAGACCCAGAGGAGATCTACTGGTTTAAAAGGTACCTCACTATGGAGTTTGCTGCTTGGATCATCACCAAGGGTGTTAGAGTTGGGCTTTTTTGCTGTGTTTGCTGTCTAAGGAAGCTCAAGACCTGTACAAAAGCCTCCTGAAGATTTGGCTTCAGTACATTGCAGCTGAAACCCTGAATATTGTGTTATCTTAGATTTTTGACTAGAAATGCACCATTAATAATCATACTCTGTTTATTATATATGGTGCAGAAAGTAAAAAATAGGACTCTTAGTGTGATTGTTTATTCTTTTCCAAAAAGAAATAAAAATTATACCAAAATATTTTGAATCTGGACAGATCTGATGAGGTTGCAGCTTCTAATGAAGTCTCTTAAAACTGATTACTTCACTTTGCACTTAGACCTAATAAAGTTGCATTACAGGCATAGTTGAAAATGTGCCAGGATAGCTTACATGTTTTTTGTTTATAACTGTCTCTCCTATCTCCCTGCTTCAGGCTCCTGGTGTTGTAGTGTTTCCCTTTCACCTAGAGGCTTTTTGTTGTATCTGACCTTTATCTGATAGTATTACCCTTGGATTAAATTTATAAAACTGTCCTTAACATCCGAATTTGATTCCTTGCAGGGAACTTAGTTCCTGACTTTGACATATTTCTCCCCTGAGTTCCGTTAAACTCATTCTCATATAATCGGAGAGAAACTGCTTAACAGAGAGAGATTGCACAGCTCTAGACACATCTGGACATACCATGAATACTCTAGCACATTAAATGAGCATTGCAAATGAAATAATGCAGTGGTAGCATCACAAGCCCCTGCTGACTGGATTTGTGGAAAAGCTGTTGTTAGCCTCAGGGCATGAATATTGGGAGTAGTGAGTTGGAATCAAACTTGTCCGATGGAGTTTGAATTTCAAAGAACTTGGTCTACACTGACCTGCTTCATGAAAGCTCTCATGGCAGTAATGGAAATGTTATTTGAAAATTGGCACTGGTGGACAGTGACAAGAAGAAGGAAGTTCAGTAACTGCATTGGGTTATTCTGGTACTGCGTGGCAGAAGTTAATCATTAAAATTTTTCCTATATGAGGATTATTGGAGTTGATAGGGAAGATTTTTAGTTATTTTTATGGAGAAAACTTAGAGCAGCCTATCCAGCATGGCAGCTGGCAGACTTCAACAAAGCTTACACTATCAGTGCTGTCTTCTGGTAGCATTACTGACAATACTTTATGAAGACAGGACTTTCTGAAGTAGTCAAATGTTAGATTCTACTTTTGTCCTTCCATAAACTAATTTAGAAGCCATCAATGCTTAACATTAAATGTATGAAAGCTTAGTGTTTCATGTAGGTACCAAATATCACATCCAAATGTTATGTGCTGTGAACAGTTAGGTGTGACTAATCAGAGCTCATGATCCAAAATCAACTGAAACCATGAGGAAGGATTACTTCTTTCAGGGTCAGTTCTAATTGTGGACATTGAGGATTTCAAGAGACAATTGTGTTACTACAGACTGCATTTTCCAGTATCTTCTGTAATAACACAAGGAAGAGCAGCACATACACTTCTTGCCTGCAAGTGGAATATGTTTGTTCTGAAAACTGTATTCTGTTCATCTTCCTGATTTCCTTAATACCTGGTGTTTGCAAAGGAGGCTGTTTGCTTTGTGCTGCATAGAAAAGGGAAGAAATGAATGGATTAGTTTTCCATCCTTTGATTTCATTTCCATTTCAGTATCTGTCCCCACTTTCTCGCCTGCTGAGTGCCAAACACTTTAAATTTAGTGAACCTCACCCAACTTGCAAAACTTTATTTGGGACTTTTTTTATAAGGGACTTTATTTGTGTAAAAGCTGACTTAGAGAAACTGGGGTTTTGTTTTCCAAACTGGAAAATTGAATGGGTATAATGGTGTGACATGGACATGCCTTAGACAAAGTTATTGAAATGGATGGATGTCCTTGGTTCATATGTCAAATTGTATTTATTGTGATTGACCATCAGATTTTTACATATGGAAGCTTAAGATATTTTGTTACCAATTCCCTGTGGCTTGGATTATCCCCAAACAGCAGGGACAGATTTATTCACATACACAAATTGGGAATTTTGAGCTAGTTTCTTTCCTGTGGCTTTTCCGTACTGCCAGAGCTTCTCCAGGGAGCTTTGTGTCTGACTGACTGAGTTTATAGCTTAATTTATGAAGAGAGGAGAAATGCTTCTTCCTTCAACTGTCCTGGAGATGAACAGTTGTTGCTGCTGTGACATGTCCAACTGAAAGCTCCTCCTTCCTGTTTCCAAAGGGCTTTGCATTCCAAAGTATAAGAAGATCTATCAAATACAATGAGACGTCATTTTTATTGCTTTTCAGCTAGTTCTTCATGTCTTAACATGTGGCAACACTGCAGTTGCTGCTGTGGCTACAGCTTTTGAAG
Organism: Neopsephotus bourkii; assembly: GCF_033783945.1. NCBI lineage: Eukaryota > Metazoa > Chordata > Aves > Psittaciformes > Psittacidae > Neopsephotus > Neopsephotus bourkii. Next base: position 114,164 of record NW_026900589.1, read on the forward strand.
GCCAGCAGCCTAAAAGTGCCAATAGTTAAGATTTTCTTCACAGTCTGGCTGCAGGAAAGTGTTAAGTCAGCATGGAAAATGGGAATTGTTCTGTGCTGCACAGCTCTGAAGAGAGCAATGTAGTCAGTTTTAATTCACCTTCAAGTTTAACCTTCACTGAGGAAAAGGGGACTAAATGAAGAAGAGAAAAACAGTTGGGAGAAACTGGGTCAGAGAAGATCTGAGAGCTGCAAATCAACAGATGATTCCTGTGTTCAGAAGCATTGCATGAATGTGGACTTCCCTGTGAGAATTTGTACTTCTTATTTTGAATCTAGTGTTAGGACCTGGAGCAGCTTAATTTGGAATTGGATGAGTCTTTTTGACACAGCTGGAAAAGGGGTTTATTACCATAATACCTATTAACACCGAAGCCCTTCATGGTCTTCTTTGAGAGGGTTACCTCAAGAACCACAGAAAGCTAGAAGAGCTTGCTTCCAGATTGTGCTTTAAAGTAAATGGCCTCATTCTGTGACCTAGTTCTGCAGCCTGAGAATCTTTGCAGTTTTTCATTTAGCTTTGGAGTCTCTGAAAACATAGACTTTGTTTCTGTTGTACTCTGTTCACTGATAGATACACTGTCACACTCATCTATCCAACACAACTGTCTTTTACTATGTGGGTGGTGTTGGCCCGCAGTGAAATCTACGAAGATCTGTTATTGCCGAACTAGTGTATCCTTCTCCCATAAGTGGGTTTGGAGCTGCAGCCCTCCTCTTGACTTGCTGATTGTCATGACAGGCCTGACTTCAGACTGACAGAGCCATTGCTCATTGGTCAAATGGCTTGTGCCACATTCAGTCCTTGAACAGTTACACAATGCAGCTTTTGGGGAACAAGCTGTGTAAGTAGTGGGAATGTAGAAATTGGAAGGGGAAGGAGTAAGCATTTGAGAGAGAACAAAGAAGGAAAGAAAACCTGTTGTTCCTCCCTTCACAGCAAATACCTCTTGTTTGCCTTGAGTCACGAGGAAAATGGGATTCTCTCTGTCATTCAAATTGTTAAAAGACACATTAAGGAAATCCTAAACATTCCATGTGGTGTATGCAGAGATGAGAAGTTTCTGCTGTATATTAGCTTTCAGTTCTGCTTTAAGCCTCGTTAATGCAAGAATGCTGTGTGTTTAGTCAGTGAAATAGCATGACCTTCTGGCACAGGGATGTTAAAGTATTCACTCCCAAAATGTCATTCTTCTTACTGCTATCAGAGGAGGTGCTAGTTAAGCATGAAACATCTGGCAGTTGTGATTAAGCTTTAGTGATAGGCAATGACGGCTGCTGGTGGGACCCTCAAGATTTTTCTGGGTATTACCTTCAAAGGAGCAGTGTCTGACCTGCTTTCTCTGACAGCAAAGCATGTGCTGCACCTTTTCCACAAGTTCTTTTGATGGCTTTTGAAAACATGCAGACAACTGCACAAGCTCTTCCCAAGCTGTCCTGAAGCAGTGTATTTCATAGTCAACACTTGGTTTCCCTCTGTGGGTTTGTCCTTTTTGGGCCCGAGGACTAGATATAAAGTAATTGTGCTGTAAGCAGTGAGGAAGTGAAGGGTGCTTCTCTTGTATATGGGTCTGAGAGTAAATAACCCATGTAGGAAACCACAGAAATGCTGAAAAATACTCTAGCTGGCTGTCCTTGTAGCATTTTTAAGGCCTTGGTCACCCTAAGTTTGACTTTGTAACCATGTGCTCCTGTAGGCAACAGAATATTTTCTGGTAAGAGCATTGCTTTGATTGCGACCATTCTAGACACCGGCTTGAAGCATAGTTGACATGTTGAGAGCCAGCTTTAGATTATATGATTGGTTTTGCTTCTGGAAAAATCCATCACTTTTTCAGTCTTGTCTATTTGAAAACTGTTCCATTTAAAACGAGCATCTTCAGTGTGCAATTCAGTGGTGCTTGAAGAAGCTTTGTCCTGCTTTCTCTTACCCTAAGGCTGAGCTCCACAGCTTGTGTAAGGGATGTGGTTTTGAATTAGCATGTGCTCTCTGCTCCCAAGCACTTATTCCAGTCCTGGTGTAAAATGTCAATCACAAATGCTGCTGTAATTTGACAAACTATGCATAGCATCTGTTATGTAATGTGGATCTGTGTTGGCAGCAGGCTCTTTAATGTGCTCCCTGGGCAGTTATTAGTACCTTGGGATGGAAGGATATATCTTTGAGTAAGTGGGGAGTTCTGTTCCTGCAGAGCACTCATTTTTTTCCTTCTCCAGCTTAGAGTTAGAATGGAACACGTTTGTGTTTGATTTTTTTGTTTGTTTGATTGAAGGTGAAAAAGCTGTTCAGACTGCAGAGTGTTGAAGGGAAGATGTTGTTGCCATTTACTACACAGATTCTGCACAGTGAAACTTTCTAGCATGTTTGTGTTACAGAGCTGCCTGTAATTAGGAATGTACTTTGCCTGCCATTGTGGTAACTAAATTACTAGAGTTCTCTCATGAAATAACTTCTATTTTGATGAGGCACACCTAAAATGTCTGACTTCCTTCCATCCCCTCCAGCACCAGCCTGTAACAGTAATTTTAATTGAAGGCGAGTTCCGTATCGGGTAGAGGCAGCTACATGGAACACAGAACTCTTCTGAGAAGCACTTGGTCACCCAAGAAGCTTTTTCCTTTTCAATACATAGTGCTTGTAGCTAATAATGGCCTAGTTTTAGGCTACCAGCAGCAGTGGGATTTATTCCCACCAAGCCTGAGATTTGAGGGAGAAGATAACTTGATTTTCATGTCCTCAGTTTAGGGTTTGCCTTGAATCTTTGTAGAAGATTATTTTTTTGTTTTCCCAGTTGTGCAGTAACAGCAGGATTCCTGGTGAAGAAAATTATTTCCCCATCAGCATTGCTTCTGAAGGGAGCTACAAAGATGCTGGGGAACAACTCTTCATCAGGGACTGTAACGATAGAGTAAGGGCTGATGAGTTTAAACTGAAACAGGAAGAAGAAATTCTTCCCTGTGAGGATGCTGAGATGCTGGCACAGGGTGCCCAGAGAAGCTGTAGCTGCCCCATCCCTGGCAGTGCTCAAGGCCAGGTTGGACAGAGCTTTGGGTGACATGGTCTAGTGTGAGGTGACCCTGCCCATTGCAGGGGGTTGGAACTGGATGATTTTAAGGTCCTTTCCAGCCCAAACCATTCTATGATCCTGATGCCTCCTGATTTGGAGGCTGACTGTGGGACAAAAGAAGAGGTTGAAATAGGTAAAGAAATTATCTTATTGTAGGGTTGGCAAAAAGCCTTTCAGACTGAGCTCCAGATCCCTCTATTTCTCTCCTGTAGAACATGCTTGGGCAATTTTCCTGAACCTTTCGGTCTCCACTTCAGCATGTTTCAAAAAACCTTAGAGACCCAAACGACTGATGCTCAGAAGGAGAAATGGCTGCCCCTGGTCCATGGAGTCAAGATAATTGGCACCTACGCCCAAACCGAAATGGGACATGGTTAGTTCCCTGCAGGGATCAATGGGTAACCTCTGTTCTGTAACTCCCCTTTGGAAATGAATGATGCTTCCTAGGTAACGCTAAAAAGGGGAAAGTAAAATGGGTTGGTTAACTGTAGATATTTCCTGTCCGGTAGCTAGACAGCTGCTTCATTTCACATCCTGACAATCACAGAGTTAATTTTGGTCTTTTCCAGAATGCATGTCTTAGCTGATCACTGACTTTGTAGCTGTTTACTTTTGCTTTAAGGTGAAGAGGTGGTTCTGATCTGTGGGAGTCTGAATTTCACTTGAACTGGTTGGAACATGTTAGTCAACAGTACTGTGGTTTTTATTTTTGCCTGAATATGGGTCACATATATCTCAGCTCAGTGCATGACTGCCCTTCTTAAACAGGTCAGAAGTACACCTTCAGATGCAGTGCAGCATGGTGAGGTTGTACAGTTTTGTTTTTGAGAGTAAGATATGCTTTGCCCCAGGCACTTTTCTTCCAGATCCTACTTGATTGCCACTGTACAACTTCATGGAAAGATCTTGGTTTCAAAGAAGAAAAACATCTGATTCCTGCTGTTGTTGAAAATGACTCATTCTTCAACTGGAAGAACATTTAATGGATGAGAAAACAGTCTTTCAGCCCTGAACCTGGAATTATGGCTGTTAAATATGTGCAAGAGTAGTTCAAAGTAAAGACTCCAGTGCTTGTGCTGGCATCTAAACTCGGAAAGTGGGATACGTACAAGTCTGGACAACTGCAGAAGTTAGCTGGTGATGCCAGTTGCTGTTCACTTACAGCTACTTGTGGTAGCTGAAATGTTTGTAGAAAATGCAACAGAGGGAATCCTGAGTCTGTTCTGCTTGGGAGAGATGGAGTGAGCAAATCTGGCTTAGCACCAGTAGCTGAGGCACACCTGGGTGGCACCGATAAAGTCCTGTTGACCCTCTTTGCTTTATCTCACCAACTTCTTTAAATCAGACACACATTCACACCAAAGTGATTTGTTCTGCTCGCTATTTCACATCAGATTGTTGCACTTCTTTGCCTGGTGATGGTCTGGTTTGCTTATAGTTCATAGTTCTCATGTTGTTTGATGGTAAAATTAGTACTTTGACACTTAATAGGGCTGATACGGTGATACTGTGGTAAAATCTCTCCATGCTGAATAATGCAAATGCACCTGTTTGGCATTCCTGTGGTGAATGTTGAGTATCTGAACTATTTTATCAGTAAAGCTGCTGTAGCAATTGTCACTGAGCTGTCCTTAATTTAATCCTGATAGTTAGAAACTGGTGATGTGGAAACAGACCTCTGCATTATTGAGTTGAATCCTAGCCTGGATGGGTTACTCAGTTTTATCTTAATGAACTGATTTTAATCCATAATGAATTAGTCTCTTGGAAAAAAAACTAAAGAAAGAAAAAGCACAAATGGCACAGGGCTGTAAAAGAAACCAAAAGGAGTATTGACACTACTGTTTCTACCTGGATCATAGCTTTTGCTAGTAAAGAGGGTTTTCTTTCAGTCACTGACTGTCAGCTGTGTACTTCTTACCAGTACTGAACTCTGTTATTCCTGATAAGCCATTAGCTCTCTGTTGAGCTTGGTCACTGCTCAGTCAGAAAGCTTAGGAAGCATTGCTACTGGGTTTACTAGATGGTTGAATTTATTTGTAGGTGTCTGAGATATCAGAGAGAAACACTACAGTTCTTAGGAAGCTGTAGAGTTAGAGCTAGTTCCTATTAATATGTGTTTACAGGTAACCTGAGGATGTGTTCTTCCCACTTTGCTAAGAATGTCAGCTGAGTTTGAGCTAAGCTCAGATCAGCGCTCTTTCCATAATGTACCTCTTATTTAAATCTATGTATTTCTGTTAGACCTATTTAATTATTTCATACATAAATGAACCAGATGGACAACCTCTGTACAGAAGGTACTGATCCTCCATCTATATCCCTGCTCTTTTAATACTCAAACCTATCAACATTTAAAGGTTTAACATGCATTTAATTCTGTATATCAGAAAACCTTAATAGACCACTTACTAATAAGGTGTTTGGGAGAGCTTGGAGGAAGAGTAGCTCTAATGAAACATATTTAATTGGAGAGACTGTGCTGGTTGAAAAACATTGGCTTTCTTGCCAAATTGTTTGTGTTCACAACTTACCCATGCAGAGCACTGTCCTTTTAAGAGAGCTTTTAAACATAGCTAAAGTTGAAGGAGTTGGAATTGAGTGTACTCTAGTTGCATCTGATCTTTAATAAAAGGAGAAGGTACATAGCATAGGCAGCTAGGATGCGCCTTTTTAAAATAAGAAAAGCAAGCTCAGTTGAAACTTTGCTCACTCAGCTGGATAAACTGAGAGTTCTACCTCATTCTGCCCTGAGGAAAAAGTGGACTTCATATCTTTCTTTATATCTGTGAAGTGTGGTGCACCAAAAATACAGGAATGCTGCAAATGCTTTTTATGTAGCATTAGCAGGAAATTGCACTGCAGGATGTTTATTTCAGAGCAAGGGTAAGTTATCCAGCCTGAGAAAGGACAGTGCTCTGGTTTCTGTAATACATTTGCTGAATTCTGATTTACACCTGAATCTTTCTTTTTTTCTCTTTTTGTCTCTTCCTAAACCTGCACCATAATCTTCCTGCTTGCTTCCTTCCCATAACATTCCCTTCACACTCCCGTCCCATGGCACTTCTTCACAGCTTTGTTCATCGTGGACGGCCTGAGCCTCTGGACCTTCATCTGGGCATGTTCCTCCCCACCCTTCTCACCCAGGCAACCCCAGAGCAGCAGGATCGCTTCTTCATGCCTGCCTGGAACCTGGAGATCATTGGCACTTATGCCCAGACTGAAATGGGCCATGGTACAGTACATTCACTAAATGCTCTTTCTAAGAATGGTTGGTGTTCAAAGGAGTCCCCTGCCTGGGAAAAATGGTGTGTGTTTCCCCCCAGTCTTCACATGTGCAGCTGGGGCTGTAGGGAAAAGTGGACTGCTGGAATTTTTAATGGATCATTGTGCCACATGCTGTTTGTCTTTTTATCTCCTATGGGAGAGTTTAGTGTCTGTAGCTCTATAGATGACCATACTGAATGCTCCTGTTGTGCCATTCAAACCAGTATAGACTATCACATGTGGCTGTGGTAATGTCAGTTTGATGACATCTGTTAATTTCTACACTTACCATTCTTTCCAGTGCGATTTCTGTTTTTCTCTGCTTAATGTGAAGACAAAAGAGCTTTAATGTACTGAAACAGATGCTAAAAAGAAAGGTATTGAGTTGCTTGTCACCCTGGGACTGACCTTGGACCAGAGAACACGTGGATGACTTGATTCCAAAGCTCATGTTTTGTGGGGAGCTTTATTCCCCCAGTTCTTTAGTTCACTCCCATGTGTTCTTTTTAATTGGACCACAAAATGTTGTTTTTAATTATCTGTCTCAAGTAGACTTTGTTCTCTACTGCTTTTCCTTTGCTTTCAAGCTTGAAGTGGATTTTGATAACTCCAGCAGTATTGTGATCGCAACACTTTTAATGCAAGTTTCAAAGGGATGATACTATGCTTTGGGGACCTTGATTTTTGACATCTGAGAGTTGCAGATTGAGAATCATTTTCTAAAAATGAGCAGGATTCATCTTTGTGCTGAAGTGAAATGTAGAGACTGAATGAAGCACAAATTAACTGCAAGCCTGTGGAGAATCTCCTGCAACTTAGTGAGGTTTGAAGATCCTTTACCAGCAAAGTAAGTCTGTGTTAAGCTGCCTGTGGAAGTCTACCATGAACTCCATGCTTTGGAAATGTGGTTGCATCAAGGTGATAAAATTTTTCATGTTGAAGCTTTCACGTAGAGTCACTGGCTCTATCAGTCCAGACTCAGGAGTGTTCACAGCTTTCTAGTTCAAGCAAGTAGGCCCAGTGATTTTGGATTTGCATGTGTAGGAACAGTGCCACTGCTGAGGTAGGTGTGTGTGAAGTGTAAGGAGTTGGGAGCACAGCACGAAGACCTTTCCTGGATTGGTTACCTTCATCTTTTCGCAGTCTCTTCATCTACCTGCATCAGTATCCTAGCATATTCATGTTATATGTGCTGTCTTGGAGCTATGGATGATCTTGTTTGGGAGAAACTGCTCAATCAAGTGAGGAAAATGTAGCCTGCTGAGGGAAGAAAGAGATGAGGGGCTCTGATTCTTTCATCTTGTGCCTGAAATGTAGATGATTTTTGTTTTGCCATTTAATCAAATTGCAGTTCTAGTGACATCCAGGTGAGCACATTTTCTTGGACCTTTTGAACTGAGCTTTTGGGGTGTGAGAGAAGAAAGGTGTCAGTTTGGAGGTACTTGGAAAACTCATCTTAGACCACTGGGGGAAAAAAAGCCACAAACCAACAAGAACATGTTTCCTGCTTCAGGTCCCAGAATATGGTCTGACTCTCACTTGTTCTTCCTGAATTGGTTGATAACTAATCCTTTATGTAGCCTAAAACAAAACTTCAAATTTGTACATTACTACTGGAGTTCAGCTTCCGTTTGTCCAGTTCTGTCTTTGTCGCTCTTGTGACTGACTTTGTGCCAAAACATTGTGTTTTGCTTATTTTTAGGAACTCATCTTCGAGGTCTAGAAACTACAGCTACTTACGACCCTGCTACCCAGGAATTCATCCTCAACAGCCCCACTGTGACTTCAATTAAGTGGTGGCCTGGTGGACGTAAGTGCATCACTGTGTGCCTAAATCTGGAATATGTATGGCAAGCTTAGGGAGGCGATGTCCTGTGTGTTCTGTCTACAGGATGGTGGTTGAAAGACAATCCAAAGAGTTGGGTGAAAGGCAGTTCCTCTTGCGCAACAAATAACAGACTTGGCAGAGCCTACTAAAACTTTGCATTGTCTGTGTGCTCTGGTTTGTTTCCCGGAATCATTCACACTCCATGGATTTGGTGTAATTTTTGACTGGTTGTATCAGAGTTTAGACTTCCTTCAGCTTCACTGACAGGTTTGCCAAGGACTTGGTATTGTATAGTCAAGAGAATCATATTGTGCAGCTTTCACTGACTCGAGCAACATTTTCTAGCTGTAGAATTTGGCTGATAACTGATGTTGTAAGTCCAGTTCTCTAATGCATGATATGCTTAAGGTAATCTCAGATCCTGCTTTAAAGAAAGACACTCTATGTATGGAATTATGTTTGTTTTTTTTCCTTCTGACTCCCACTCCTTTTGCAGTTGGAAAGACATCAAACCATGCCATCGTTCTGGCTCAGCTCTATACCCAGGGCCAGTGCAAAGGGCTGCATGCCTTCATTGTTCCCATACGGCAGCTGGGCACCCATGAACCTTTGCCAGGTAAAACTTAAGAAATACACCTGGAATACGATTGATCTGTTCCTCTCCACCTATATACAGCTGTGTGTGTCTTCTTGACGTATGTGGCTTCTTTCAGCAGCTGATTTCAGTAAGTAGTTGGTAGGTCACAAGGCTTAAAAGAGTCTTTCTTATGACTGAACTACCACGGAGTCATTTTTCATCTCAGGCTTTCAATGGGAAGGTTAGTTTGGAATTTGATCCCAGTGTTTCCCAGATCTGCATTCTGTGAGGCAGCATGTCCCACTTTCTGAAAGGGAAAGAGTAACTTTCATCATCATCTAGCTAGAGGTGAGCTGTGGATGACCTTCAGAGGTAACTGCCCCGGTGGGAGGACTGCATATATGAAGATCCCCGTGTTTTGATGTCCACTCCCTGTGGTTCAACCTGGCAGCAGCTAAATACCACACAGCCATTCCCTCATAGAATTGGAAAAATGTAACATTTGTAGGTTGAGATAAAGACAGTTTAATAGGACAGAAAAGGAAGGGGAAAATAACACTAATAATAATAATGATAAAAGAATACAGAAAGAAAGTGATGCAGGGTGCAGTTTCTAGCCACCTGCTGGCTGATCCCAGCCAGTCCCTGAGCAGAAGCCACCACCCCTGGTCAGCTCCCCCCGGTTTTATTGTTCAGTGTGAACCCTTATGGTCTGGAATCTCCCTTTGGCCAGTCAAGGTCACCTGTCCTGGGTGTGTCCCCTCCCAGTTTGTTGTGCATCCCCAGCCTGCTTGCTGGCAGGGCAGTGTGGGTAGCTGACAAGTCCTTGACTTGGTGTAAGCACAGTTCAGCAACAGCCAGAACTCCAGTGTGTTATCAGCATTGTTCTCATCCTGAATCCAAAGCACAGCACTGCACCAGCTACTAGAAAATTACTCTGTCCCAGCCAAAATCAGGGCAATGCTTTCTCATCAAAGGGATGAATGTCGTTGTTGGCTGTGACTTCTGACAATCCCAGGACTGGCTATAAAACCAGTCTCTTTTCTGGAGAAAGCTCGAACCTCTTGTGTGATGTTTAGTTCCCATTTCCTAACACGGCTTTGTCTGTGGCAGGTATTACAGTGGGTGACATAGGGCCAAAGTTTGGTTATGATGAAATGGATAATGGCTACCTGAAAATGGACAACTTCAGAATTCCTCGGGAAAACATGCTGATGAAGTATGCCCAGGTAAACCAGTGCATTCCAGTGTATGCTGTTAGAAATGGACACTTCAAATGCTCTTGTGTGGTTGAATTGTGTACCAAAAAGACTGTAGGTTGCTTCTAAGTGCTGCTTGGTGAGTTTAGAGCTTGACATGTGAACATGTAAAAGGGAGGACATGTTAGAAACCAATAGGCTGTGGTTTGTTTCCTTTTTTCTTGGTAGGTTGAACCAGATGGCACCTATGTGAAGCCACTCAGTGACAAGCTAACCTATGGGACCATGGTGTTCATCCGGTCACTCATTGTAGGTGATTCTGCTCGCTCACTGTCTCGGGCTTGTACCATTGCCATCCGCTACAGCGCGGTGAGACACCAGTCTGAGTTAAAGCCAGGGTGAGTGCAGTGAAGTAAGAGTGGCCTTAAGTGCTGAGAGAAAAACCTGAAGTATTGGGGGGAAGAAGGACTGTGGCTGATGTTTGCTTTAGCCCTTGATAGTTTCAGAACACTGTTTCATCTTTCATTCTTGACAAATGTCTTCCCCCTGCCAGAGGCTTTACTGTAGACTCTTAGATAGTCTGGCTTGATACGGCTGCAGCTTGTACTCCAGAACCTATTGAGAGTTCAATAGGAATTCCTGCAGCAGTTTGTTAGCTGCTGGCTTACTAACTCATCTGTATTTTGCTCTAGGGAGCCCGAACCCCAGATCTTGGATTATCAGACCCAGCAATACAAACTCTTTCCTCTCCTGGCAACAGCATATGCTTTTCATTTCGTGGGGGCCTACATAAAAGACACCTATCGTCGTATTAGTGGAGACATCAACGAAGGAGATCTGAGTGAGCTCCCAGAGGTACTGTGTCCTCTGCTATCAGAGGGTTGGTTTTGGATCTTACCTAAGGTTTCTTCGTAGCATGGAATAAAAGGCCTCAAGCCCTTATGGCTTTCACTCCTGAGATGACTTGTACTGCTTGAGATTTGTAGATCCCAAGCCCATTATGTGCTTGTGACCTCTTTATTTGCACTATTCATTTAGCAGCCTATTATTAAAATATATGAATTAATGCACAGTGAGAAAGCTACTGGGAATATATTCTTTTAAAAGGTGACTTTCAGGAATGATTACATATTGCTTGAGAGCAGGGTTAAGACTGGTCTTAGGCTTGTGCTGAAGCTCCTTGATTGTCCTTCCGAATGACTAGGGTGTTGATCCAAGGTATCACTACTATACTGAGGGGTTAGGGTTGTATAATGGTAGTTTTCAGTTAGGGATTCTGTCTGAGAGCCTAATGTTGTGACAACAAGCAATTGAAGAGAGTTTTGTATATACAATGTGTAGAGACAGAAAGGATGGGCTACTCAAAAGAAGTCTTTACATGTAACAGAGGTATTCATAAAGTCTTCCTCAGGGAAGAGTTCTTAGAAGATGAGCCAGAACCTGTGGGACAGTGGCAGGGTGATGTTGACTCTGCTTTTTCTGGGAGCCCCAGTACTGGGCATGTGGACAAGCTAAAACTGGAAAATAAATATGTAAACTGGCTTTGGTTTTGTCCATCAGCTCCATGCACTGACAGCAGGGCTGAAGGCGTTCACTTCCTGGACTGCCAATGCTGGTATTGAGGAATGTCGGATGGCATGTGGTGGGCATGGCTACTCTCGCTGCAGCGGCATTCCTGACATCTACGTCACGTTCACCCCATCCTGCACCTACGAAGGAGAAAACACAGTCATGATGCTGCAGACAGCTAGGTATGATAGCTCTATCCAGAGGCATTCTTGCCTTGACATTATGATCCTTCTCTTATCTCCTGTTTCTGTCCCTTGCCCTGTTTTTGACAGAAAATAAGCCTGCAGCTGTTCCTTGCTAGTCTGAGCCTAGGTAAGCTGACTTCATTCCAACAACTCCTGTGTAAGAGTTGCTGTTTGTTGTCTTTATTTCCAGATTCCTTGTCAAAAGCTACACGCAAGTTAGTTCTGGGCAGCGGGTTACTGGCATGGTGTCCTACCTTAATGATCTCTCCAGGCAACGTATCCAGCCGCAGCATGTGGCTGCCAGGACTGTGACTGTGCGTCTTAATGATCCAGTCAGCTTGGTAGAGGCCTACAAAGCACGTGCTGCCTGGTGAGTTCATGCTTCCCAGGCTGAGCCAAGCACCAGTCAAACTGTGTGTCTTGGGTGGGGATGGTGATGTGCTGCCCTGTCAGTGTTGTAGTTTGCAAAGCTTTGCTCCGTGTGTTGCTGTCAGGTAGTGACACGCTTTATCAGATTAGGGACAGTGTCAAGTGGTTTTGAGATTAAAGAGGCTCCTTAGCTCCTCTGTTTTCTGTCCCATTTTGAAGTATCTCTTATTTGCATGTAAAGTATATTTACGCATACAAATACATTGTTCAAACTGCTGAGAGCTCTATCTGGAGAGAAGCAATCCTGATACTAAAGCCTGTTGTGAAGGAAGTGTGAGAGTAGAATAGATGCCTACACGGAGTAGGTATTCAGGCACCACAGATGTGGTATCCAATGTCCTCTTGCCCTCTAGCTGTGTTCTAGGTGCAGCAGTGATGGCTGGTGATTTAGAGCCACAACTTTTCACTCAGTTTATTCAGTTGTGGCACATGATGTCAGAGTAGTTCAGATGTGTTACACTGAATTCACATGAATTTCAGTCTGTGTAATCCTGTTACTGTAGTGTTACTGTGTAATCTGGTTTTCTTCCTTTTATGAAACAGGCTTGTAGAAGCTGCAGCAAAGAATTTGGAAGCTGAACTGAACCACCGGAGGAGCAAGGAGGATGCTTGGAATAAAACTTCCGTTGATCTTGTGCAAGCGTCTGAGGTGAATTATGTGTCTGATAAAGGAAGACACTAGAAGAACTTCTCACCTCCTCATGAACCTGATTCACTTTCCTTTTTGTTTCTTGTAGGCACACTGTCACTATGTGATAGTGAAGCTTTTCACAGCAAAGCTGGCTGAGATCAGTAATGCAGCAGTCCGTGCTGTCCTGACTGAGTTGTGTCTCCTGTATTCTCTCTGTGGAATCAGCAAGAACACAGGGGACTTTCTGCAGGTTGGTGCCTTCCTCCAACACTTTAAATCTTTTAAAGCCAGATTCATTGTTTGCAAAGGTGCTTTAAACGTGGAGTTGCACGAGTACTTAGGGTAAGTTCTGTTGACTTCCAGAAGGCCATTAGCAGTGCAGGTCTAGTGGAAGGCTCTTGTCAAGTTTTAAGGGCGATCTGCTGCAGAAGCAGAGTTGGATAATAAATGGTAACGTGGCATCAGTTAGCTTGAGTGTTGTGCAGTTGGTGACCAGGTGCTGTATGTTCGAAACCAAGGAGTCAGTAAAGGAGACTCATGTTAGACTTCCGTGAATGGGTTTATGTTGTCAAGCATTACTTCATTCTCTCTGTTTGAGAATGTATTTGTGCAGCACTGTTTTACTTTGTCTTCAGGCAGGCACAGTATATTTTGTCTTCCCATTTTCCTCTTTGCTGCTTTTAGTTCCCTGAAACCAGGCTGAATTTAATATACACTTACGCATATTCTTCAGGATGCTTGCTACTAAAGTAAGTTCAGGCACTCTGAGTCTCCTACCCTGGGTTAAATAGCTGGGCAGTGTGGTGGGTAATGCTAGGCAGCTCCTTTTGCTTGTGCACAATGGCAAATTTGATTACTTAGCACTTGGGAAAGAACACCAAAATCCTGTTCTGTGAACTGCTGCGTTTGGGGGAAAGGTTGACCTGTGTTAGAACACAGGAGGGGAGGGTTCTTGTGGCCTGGATTCTCTTCTGCTAATCTCTGTTTTTCACCCCCCAAGGCGGGTATCTTGACTGATGCCCAAATTACTCAAGTGAAGCAGCGTGTGAAAGAGCTCTTGGCTGTGATTCGTCCCAATGCTGTGGCCCTGGTGGACTCCTTTGACTTTCATGACAGTCACCTGGGATCGGTGCTTGGCCGCTATGATGGCAATGTCTATGAGAACATGTTTGAGTGGGCAAAGAAATCCCCACTGAACAAAACAGAGGTAAAGAAACCTTAGTTCTTTGTCTTGGGCCATTGTGTGCCTACAGAAGTAACTCAGTTTAGAGTTCTCTGCTGAGACCATTGGATCAAAGTGAATTGATGAAGGGGGGGAGAAAAGTCACTGGTGGTAATAGACCAAAATTAGCAACCTGGCTACTGCTCCTCTGCTTTCAGCATACAATGCTGAGAATTCCTCTGCTTTGTGTACTTCACATGCACCCTGTGGGGCACTTCAGACCTTCTCAGTTAAGAGGGAGGAAATCATATGCTCCACAGAGAAACAGTGGAGTCATCTCATGGAATTTAAAAGCAGTTATCACTTGCTGTTAATTCTGCTTAGTGACTGGAGCTGTGAAAGTCCTACCTACTTCCTGGCAAATCTGCCAGTGCCTTCAGACAACACTAAAGACAGGAGAAGATAAATTGCTCCTCTGCAGTACTTCAGTGTCAGGTGTTTCATGCCTGCATCTGAGCTAATAAACTGAGCTGAGAAGAGGCGGTGTGCTTTTTCTATCAGCCAAAGCAGAACTCTAAATCTTGTCTCAATGGCCTTTGCTGCCTTTATTTGATTTGGACAGACAGTATCTCCTATGATGGGCTGCCAGAGACTGCAGCTGTAGTTGAGTCCCAGCAGAACTCGCTCCATTTTATTGAGTTCCTGAAGTCAGTGGGGCTTAGGAGCTTCGGTAGTCCCATAGGAGACATCTCCTATTTCTATTTTAATTCAAATGCCCCATGGTCTGTAAGGATGTGAGATAACTTGCATTCTTTTCTTACAAGAAAGGCAGTGAGGAGGCTGTATTTTGGGGAGGGTCTTTATATTCTCTTGTCACACAGACACTCAAATACAGGAGTTAGCTGGCTGATCTTACATCTCCAGAGTGCTTCTGATTCAGATCTCCTTGGTATAAAACCCAATAAATAAAAAAAATTAAAATAAAGATTTTAATAAGGGTGATGATACTAATGAGAATAATAAAGATAATAGTAATAAATATAATGATAATGAGGATAATAATGACAAGAATGATGATAATGAGAATTATGAGAATAGCAATAATAATGCTATAATAATGAAAATAATAATAGTAATAGTAGTAGTAGTAATAAGAATAATAATAGTAATAATGGATATAACAAGGGGAGAGAATCTGAAGCTACAAAGGGGACAGACAAAACCCAGCACTGCTGCACAACACAATTGGTCAGCACCCACCAACACATACCCAGCCCAACCTGAGTAGTGATTGGTCCCTTCCAGGGATTCCCCCCCAGTTTCTATACTGGGCATGATTTGCTTTGGAATGGAATGGCCCTTTGGCTAGTGGGGATCAGGTGTCCTGTCTCTGCTTCCTCTCAGCTTTTAGGAGGAACAAGAACTTTATCCCAGGTGAAACCAGGACAGTATTGGGCAGCTTATTCTCCAAAGGGGACGGTGATTTAAACTTTGCTTGTGTCTGGCCAACCTCTTCCTTCTGTTTTTCCACATGCTTTCAATTGTTCTTGCTTTACTGAGTTTTGTTTCTCAGCCTGTGTTGTTTTCTTTGCCTTGGTATCAGGCTGATTGGTCACATTCAGTGGAAGTCCCCCCGTGAGCTTCTCCTCAGCATGAGAAGAATGGTGAGCCAGCCTATGATGGGCTGCCAGGGACTGCAGCTGTAGTTGAATCGCAGCAGAACTCGCTCCATTTTATTGAGTTCCTGAAGTCAGTGGGGCTTAGGAGCTTCATTAGTCCCCCTAGGAAACGTCTCCCATTTGGATTTTAATTAAAATGCCCCATGGCCTGTATGGATGTGAGATACCTTGCATTCTTTTCTTACAAGAAAGGTAGTGCGAAGGCTCTTTTCTTGGGGAGGGTCCTTATAGCTCGTGCTTTGTGTCACACAGACACTCAAATACAGGAGTTAGCGGGCTGATCTTACATCTCTGGAGTGCCTCTGATTCGGATCTCCTTGGTATAAAACCCCACTGCAAGAAGAGAAGAGCTAAAATGGTTTAAAGATGAGGCCTGATCTGCTTGTAACCACTGTCTCCTTTTACAGGTTCACGAGTCTTTCCACAAACACCTGAAGCCAATGCAAGCCAAGCTGTGAAACCTGCTGAGTTTTTTTCCTGAGCTGAAAACTGTGTTCTTCCTTCAGGCACCTCAATCAAATCTCTCAAACCCTGGTAGCTGTAGGACAGTGAATAACTGTAGCCTTTCTTTCCACTTTCCTAAGTCGAGGAGGTGTTTGGGGAGAGTGCACAGGGATCCATGCCTGTTTTTAAAGTGCAATTCTAATGGTAAGATTAACCTTTTAGAAATCTGGGAAAGCTTTATCTATTCACACAAGGATTGCTTTTGTGAAGCTGCTAACTGGAGACCAGTTGCTGTCAACTGGAATGGTAGCAGGATTTTACTACTAGGTGGTTAACATCCCTAAGGCCATGGCTTCTAAAGAGCAGTTATGACCTCCCCCCAAAAAAGCATCAATGTCTTGATTTTGGTTTTATTTTTATGATTAGCACCACCTCTCTCCTTGTTTAGCAAATATTTGTGCAGCCTGAAGCCTCCTGCATAGCTTTGTGCACATCAGTCTGCATGGGCACTCCTTTCCTGAGGTAGCTGGGAAGGAAATACTCATCCTTCTGGGAAGTAAATACCTGTCCTCCTCTGGAGCTCTGCTTCCTTCATCCTTCCAGAAAACATCCTCATGTTTTCCAGTGCATCCTCTCACTGCCCTGCAGCAACAGCTTTTGCTGTGTGCCTTCTCCATTGCTGGCACCAGACTCTGAGTGAGAAGGCAAAGGAGGATATAGCGATGCTGATCTGAAGGGAAAAAAAGAAATGTCGTAATAGTAAGCAGATAGGTGCTGCTAAGAGATATTTTGCCCTTCCTCTAACTTAGTGTTTTCATGGAACTATCTCAAAGCACTTTACAAATGTTACGCAATGGATATTTGATGTGAAAAACTACGTGGAGTGCTAGAAACTGCCAATTTGACCTGGAATGGTGAAGCCAGTATCTGAGAGCAGAACTCAGTTGACCAACGTCCTTGGTTCCTCAGGGAGGTCCTTCTGGTTTTTAAAGACATTCTTGAAGAAATGGACAATCCCAAGTGTCCAGATTTTTTCCTGCCTGTGCATTTTCAAGGAGCTTTTATGATTTGATTAATTTTAGTTTTGTATTGACTTGGGATTCAGGCAGTGCTGTCTGGATTTAATGGGACTAAGACTGAACTTGGAACAGAACCTCCTGATGCCCTGGGACATCAGCGCAACTGCCACTGAGCAAACACATTGCTATTCCTCAACACCACTAACTCTGTCCAGTAACAATAAAAGCTCTCTTCATGCAGAGAAGAGCATCTCTGAGCTTCAAATGGTAAAAAGTTTTCAGTGTAGACTGAAATCCTGCAGTTGTGAGGAGCTGGTGCTCTGACAGCTTTGGTACCTGGGAGTCTCTCGTGTTGGATCAGTTTTTGGGATGATTTTTTCCTGGCACTATTAGTGATCAGACCCAATGTTTGCCTCCACCTGCAGTAGGTGGACAGAAAGAGATGTTAAATAAAATGATTAAACTTGCCTTTTGGATGCAGCGTCTTTTGGGTTGAATGGATACCAAAGGAGGCAAAGGGGCTTTGCCTTTTGTTCAGCTGATAGACTGCGGAGAGGTGATGGAGGAGCAGGTTAAAATTACATTGCTGAGAAGGGTATTGGCGAGCTATGTACAGATTTAATAAACGACCAAACTGTTTTCAGACAAAATGTGTCTGTTTAGTGCACTGCCTTCAGGACCTCATGTAAAGAAGCAGAGGTGTGATGGTGGTGTTGGGCAGGAGCAGCTTCAATTCACAGAGCTGTTGATTCATTGTTTCAGCCGTGTTTCTGGATAGGGATACGTGTGTTAATGCTGTGCTGCCCTGCGGCGGGGCAGGGCACTGGTCACTTGGTTCATGTTGCCGCTGGTGGCGGTGGTACCCGAGTGCCCCCCGCCGGACCGTGTCTTGCCGGGCGCCCCGGCCAATAGCGGCGGTTTGCGCTGCCGAGCGGTGCCCGTGCTCTGTCTGTCGGCGCTGCAGGCTCAATCCTCTCTGCACAGGGTGTGCAGCGCTGCGGGAAGGGCAGCGGCCGGTCCCGGCTGCCGGAGCCGGCGTTTCCCATCGCCCGCGGGGGAGGGCAGCGGTGGGAAGGGAAGGGAAGGGGAGGGAAGGGGAAGGCGGCGCTGGCAGGAGTGGGACCGAGCTTGAATTTGTCTCGTTTCAGGCCCCCTTCATTCCACAATGTCTCTGGGTTTCCTGGAGTGCCCAGCCGGGCCGAGGCAGGAGAAGGAGAGCCCTGGGCACCAGCTCGCAGGGCAGTGAGAAGTGAGTGCGTTTCAGACACAGCCTCTCCCACCGGGAGATCCCTCTGGGCTGCCCAAGTCCAGAGTGGCCTTGAACACTGCCAGGGATGGGGCAGCCACAGCTTCTCTGGGCACCCTGTGCCAGCGCCTCAGCACCCTCACAGGGAAGAGCTTCTTCCTGAGAGATAACAGAAGTTTCCAGCAAATGCTGGGTGCCCCAGCGGGGTGCATCTTGTGTAAATCTCCCTTACAACAGGTCCTTGTATAAACCCAGCAGTCCCAGCACTACTGACTTTTATCCCACTGCTGGTTTAGCTCTTTCAGCATTTCTGTGTTGTACCGGCTGCCACCACCACCACCACCTCCCACAGCCTGGCCTCCCGTGTGGTGCTGCTGAGCCCCTGCTTGTATCACAGGTCCTTTCTGGAGGATGATTTCTTCAGCAGGCGCCATGCAGAGAACATGGGAGCTGCAGAGGTGAGCCCAAATTTCAGGAGAGAGCTTGGATGTCCCGAGGGCTGGGGCTGAGCAGGGCCAGGATTGCCCCTGGTATGGCGCCATGCAGGTCAGCAGTGGGGTATCCGGGGTGAATGGTGAAGTTTGTCTGAAGAGCTGCGGAGTTTCCAACACACGCTCCTCTCTGGTGTTTCCCCTCCCTGCCATGCAGGGATCCCGTTCTCCTGACACAGAGCTGCTGCAAACCGGGCCCATATGTGCATAAATACCCCCCATCTCAGCCCCACATACGCTGCAGCCGTGAGCAATTACATGCATTGTATGCATTATATGCAGCCACATGAGCAACACCCGCCCCCCTCCCATCCTCGTCCTCCTGCTTCTCAGTCCATGAAAGACCACGAAGGTTTGATCCTGGCAATGCTGAAAATGAGTCGCCGGCCATGGGAGACACCTGTGAAAGGTGCTGGGAAATGTGTCTCCCTGGGAGGAGGTGTAGAAATCGCAGGGAAGCACCTAGCTCCTGAGAAAGTTAACAAGGAGATTCGCCTTTCCTTTTCACAGCCTGCGTGCAAATGAGCAGGGCATGTTTTGTGTAGGACAGGGAACAAGAAATGCTCTTGTTCCTGAACATCCTTTTGCTCGTCCCTTCTGGGGGAGCGTTGTTCTGGCCATGTGTTGTCCCCTGGGAGATCGCTGGTGTCCTACCAGGCTGTGATTACAACACTAGCATCAGCAGTAAGAGCAGCCGTGCTGCTGCCCCCTCCAAACACCGTGTGGCTGTTCCCGCTACAAAGTGTTCCTTTGAGATCCTGTTGATCTCTGTGGGAAGAGAGCCAGAGGGGTTGCATTTAAGATATGTCTGTCCTCAAAGAGTCCTGCTCTTCCCCAGGCTCTGTTCTGGAGATGATTCCTGGGGGCATTTGCATTTTCACGTGTGCTTCGGTTGTTAATGCCCGTCTGTAACACTTGGGAGCCCTGTGTCAGGGGGATTCTGCCCAACTTCCACACTCGGGCAAGGTTTTCCTGGCACGGGTGAGATCTGGTTGTCAAAGCCTGTGCTTTAGCCAAGATCAGCATCTCTTAAACCTCGAATGTGCTTTAGGTGATTTAGGTGGGCTTTCTTCTCCCACCTTGCTTTGCCTAACAATGTCCAAGCATTAAAGCCCCCAACGTGGGAGTTCTTATCTTCTAGGAGAAAGAAAATGTGGAAAAGGTGAACAGGAGTGTGATTCTTGACTGTTTGAGGTACGTTGTACATGTCATTGCTTGTATGTGTAGTTGTCATTGCTTGTCTGCTGCTTTTTGACAATTGAGTACATTCAGGGTGAAGTACGGTACAATCCTAGAATGGTTTGGGTTGGAAAGGACCTTAAGACTTCCAACCCCCTGCCACGGTCAGGGAGACTTTTTACTAGAGCAGTTTGCTGCAACTGATGATAATGCTGATGATGATGCTGGCTTTTTATTCTGCTGATGTGGGAGAGTGTGGTGGAAAATCACTGGTTTAGGGTCACTCAGAAAATGACCATCAAAGGTATTAACAAAAGCAGTTTATAAATAAGGCATGATTGAACAGAATTTGATGGCAAGGCTCACTCTACTACTTATTATATAGATGAAGTGTAGAGAGGGAAGAGCTAAAGGGCATTGGTATAGTGCCTGAAGGCATAAAGATACAAGGGAGACCCTGCTGCTGAGTCATGATGTTCAGAACAGATGCCCCCTCCTTTCTAAACTCCTGACAGAGCCTGGGTGCGGCTGGATCTTGTCTTAGTCTCAGACTTGGTCAACAATTTGGGTCTCATGGAATGCATAAAGGAAAATCAAGGTAGAACCAATCTGGGATGGTTTGTATGAACACTGAAGGGGACAAGGGTAAAGGGGACCCTCCCCTAAGTGACAACATTCAGAACTGGCTCCTATCTTAGTCTCAGACTTGGCCAACGGTGCGTGCAGTGGAATGTAACCTTGAGAGTTTATGAACTCTGAGGGGTGCCCCACTCAGAGGGAGCGACCTGGTTGCAGCTCACTGCAGTCCAGGAGAGCCCAAAGTGTCTCTCGGCTGGGACAATGACTTACAGGGTCATAAGAGGATTGGCTTTGGGCATCAGTTCCATGCTGACCTCAGTGGTGTGTGTGTTCCACAACAGTTCTGTTCCAGGCTGTCAGGAAATGCCTGCTCAGCCCAGAAGTGCTCTGGGTACAGGCAGGGAGTTCCCAACCATCCAGATCCCTGAGTGCTGCACTCTACCTTTGCCAGGCAAGAACAGTTCTTGCTACAGCCATGGAGCGCCCAGCCATCCAGCTCGTTGCACTTGTGGAAAGGCAATCATCATTGCCGGCGGATGACAAGAGCAAAAGAGGAGGCTCTCTCAAGGCCAGAAACTATGGAGAAAGCCATAGTTTTACCAGGGAGTAACGCTTCTGGATACTCTGCTAGTCAGGACTGGGGAAAAGGGAAGGAGCAAAGAAAGATGACTCTCGCGGAGATGATGCTCGATGTCTTTATTGAGATAATAAAGGGAAATGGAACAGATGAGAACTTAAGCAATGCGTTTTGGAGGCCGAGTAAAGCTTGGGTAAGAGGTGGGAAGTGATGGGAAAGCAGAGCAAGAGAAGGGAAGCCAGAGGTTTCCTGGGCAGAGAGAGAAGGGCAGCACAGGCCCCTTCTTGCAGGCGGAGCGGCCGGAGCTCGGCTCCTCTGCAGAGCACAGCCACGCTTCTCGGCTCTCGGGGCTGTCTCCAGGGCTTTCGTGGAGGGCTGCTGGTGCTGGAGCAGAGGCAGGCAATGCACAGGCTTCAGCATAAGAGATTGCCACGTCCCAGAGCCCCGCCGAGCCCCCGGCCCAGCCCTGCCCAGCCATAGCCCCCCAGCCCCAGGGAGCCCCCAGAAGCGATGGGCACGCTGGCAGCGCTGAGAGAGCTGCCCACGGCAGCCGAGGCGCTGGATCCCACGGCTGTGCTCTGCGGGAAGGAGCTGAGGATCGGGCCCGGCAGCGTCACCAGCACTGGCGAGGGCTGGATGGCAACGCTGGAGTCGGCGCAGCGCAGGACGCACGGCTCGTTGCAGCTGTTGGCAAGCGGGGTTGGGCCGCAGGCAGCGGGCAGGCACGGGCTGTAGCACGACATGGCTGCTGGAGGGAGGAGAGCCTTAGACAGGGAAAGATTTTCTGTGGCAGATCAGGAGGATCCCTCTCCTTGGAATCGGCTCTGCACTTCCTGGCCATCAGCCCTTCTACCAGCACCCATTTGTTCACACAGCCGAACGCCCTGCCCTTGAGCGCCCTGGTCTTGCCAGGTCGGGCTCCTCTCGCCCTGCTCTCAGGAGGGCACATGGCTGAGCACAGCGCAACAGGCTCCTGAAGACAGCAGCCACTATGGAGGAAGGTGTGAATGGTGGGACCACCTCTCCCGGGGGAGCTCCTCATCCTGCCATTAGTGCAAAAGCAGCATCGCTGAACTGTGGATGGTGGAGGAAGTGCCCAGTCATCGGATAGACAGTGCTGGCCATAGGACCTGAGCCCTGGAAAGAACCACGGCTGGCAGAGACCAACCCATGTCCTGATCCACATCCCAGCCTATTCACCAAGATCCAGGGAGGCCCTCATCACAAAAACCTGTTCTGCCAACCAGGGAGACAAGAGGCAAACTGAACTGAGACTTACCAACTTCGCGGAGCAGAGGAAGGCACGAGGAGAGGATGGAGGAGCTGGCAGTTGGGCCGCTTTTATACTGCAGCCCAGAGCCCCAGGGGAGCTGAAAAATGACCCAAACACGAAGCATGTTGAGAAACGGCAATTTTGGCTTCCCAGAGCTCAGCTGGAAGATGAAAGACATGCCTCCTCTGCCTGAAATGCTTGGTCCCTTTTCATCCTGGAAAAATCACTCATGTCACTGTGTTGATAGCAATTGTGGTTCTCCCGCAGACCAGCGCTCCTTTGAGGTCCCATTCCAGGTGCTGGTGAGGCCTTGGGGCAGATTGAGGCCATGACTGGGTGTTGTGCAGGTCCTGCCCTTCCTGGGCAACGTGGCCACTGCTTACTTAGCACTCTGCCTGTGCAGCAAGGCTGAAGGGCACTCAGAAGGGTCTCTCTTTGGTGGGCTCTGGCTGGCCCTGAGCAAGACCAGTGCCTGCAGGCTGTGGAGATGCTCAGAGCCCAGCCAAGCCCCTGCAGGATGGCTGCTCTGCTGAGGGCATTGGGAACACCGG
Organism: Neopsephotus bourkii; assembly: GCF_033783945.1. NCBI lineage: Eukaryota > Metazoa > Chordata > Aves > Psittaciformes > Psittacidae > Neopsephotus > Neopsephotus bourkii. The sequence goes on from NW_026900589.1 coordinate 137,155, forward strand.
GGTGGTTGGGAGGTGATGGTCAAACAAAGCCCTCCTGAGCTCGGGAGGCAAACCCTCTTCTGAGTAGAAGCAGTGGCTCAGCACATCCTGGAGAGCCATGAAGGAGCTGTTGACTCATGCCTGAGTGTGAGACAGCACCAAGTGAACCTGTTGGCTTCAGCACCCTCTTCCCGAAGAAAACAACGCTCCTCTTGCATCACTGGAGGGTGGCTTGTGCAGGTCACTTGACCCGGAGGGTCCGGCTTGTTTTGCCCAGCTCAGGGACAGATGGGCACCTTTAGGGCCCATTAATTGCAAGGGGGCAGGAGCAGCCACCAGAAAGAGCTGAGCCACTCGGAGAGACCTCAGCTCCACCTCAGGGTGAATCACCCATGACCTGGCCCCAGGGGCTCTGGGGCAAATGACCTCAGCTATGCAGAGGTGCAGCTTCACAACCACATGCGTTCCTGCAGACATGCAGCTTTTTGCACAGTGTTGTCAGGACTGTCAGCGTCTTGCCCAAGCACATGGGGACTCCTTGGAACCCTGTCGTGCTCCTGGGTGAAACAGCAGCCAAAGGAGGACAGCACAGACGTGCCCTGACGCTCCCACTCCAAGACGTTTCCGCAGCGCACACCAAGGGGAGGCAGGCAGTGAGCACCATGCCTGGGCTGCTCTCCTCCTTGGCCTGCCCCTGCCCTGCTGCTGGATGCAGAAGGCTGGGAGCCATTCCTGTGCCATGGGGAGCCCGGCCTTGGCTGTGCCTGAGCAGAGCTGAGGCAGCTGGAGAGGGCACACACATCCACTGCCTCAGCAGCTGTGTGGGAACGCCCGAGGGCAGGAAGCGGACACCACAGGCCCGCACTTGCTCCCCGGGAAGCCTTCTGCTTTGAACTGCAGGCACCAGAGGACACGTCCTTGCCAGGCCGGCCAAGGACACCCAAAGTGGAAGCACCCTCAGGCAAATGCCCACGGGTTTGCTCCTCTGCCCCTTTGAGCTGGCACCCCTGCGGCTGATGATGCACTTTGGGAATGAGAATTTGGGGACTGAGAAATGACACAGTGCCCTGCAGCAAGACCTTTCCCCCTTCAGCCTTTTTATCCCTGCTTTGAGGCCACCTCTAGGAATACTCCCAGTGCCCCCTTCATTCACACAGTGGTGCTTCTCTCCATCCCACAAAGGGTCCTTCTTTGGCCTTCACCTTCCAACCACCCCTGGGGATCTGAGTCCCCTTCTTTCTGTGTCCTTCCTCCAGAAAGGCATCCGGCCGGGTCTTGGCTGCTTACTGAGCCCTTCCGTGGCCCTGCAGGACCTGTGCTCCTCAGCCTCAGCCCTTCCACAGGTGACCCAGGCAAGTGCCCTTCATCAGCAGCGCTCCGCAGGTCAAGGCCAGGCTGAGAGGGGCCCTCACGCTCCCCAGCAAGGATGTGCACAACCCTCACACAGGGCCTGGAGCTGCTGAAACCCTTTCTGGAAGCTGGCTGGGACCTCCAAGGCCGTTGCTTACAGGAGCAGCATCGCATGCATCACCGCTGCACTCTCACCCAATGGGGAAATGCAAATCAGACCTTTCAGATGAAAGAGATGATTCTCCATCTCACGGCTGTGCTCTGCAAACCTCAAATTGCTGTTTGTTACCGTGCTTCACAAACACACACGTGTTCCACGTCTCCCGAGGCGCTGGCTCACTGTATAAAAGGCCGTGCTACTCCAGGCCCTTCCATCCACAGCTCTTCCCTTCCTCTCCTTGGTGACCTCGGTACGTCTGAACTCCCTTCTTGTCTCCTTTGGGTATGGGGGCAAATGCTCAGGTCCTGTGCGGGGTGGTTCTGATGCAGGGCTCCAGGCTGGAAAATGCCCTGTGCTCCCCTCTGCTGGGAGCTGGGACGGTGCGGGAAGAGGGAAGGCTTTTCCCTGGCCCTGGCCAGGCAGTGCCCGTTGCCAGAGGCGCGCAGCTGGTGCCTGACAGGGCCCGGCAGCTCATGGCCTCTGCTCCCTGTCTGGGTCCCGCAGGCTCTCCTCCCTCCAGCAGCCATGTCGTGCTACAGCCCGTGCCTGCCCGCTGCCTGCGGCCCAACCCCGCTTGCCAACAGCTGCAACGAGCCGTGCGTCCTGCGCTGCGCCGACTCCAGCGTTGCCATCCAGCCCTCGCCAGTGCTGGTGACGCTGCCGGGCCCGATCCTCAGCTCCTTCCCGCAGAGCACAGCCGTGGGATCCAGCGCCTCGGCTGCCGTGGGCAGCTCTCTCAGCGCTGCCAGCGTGCCCATCGCTTCTGGGGGCTCCCTGGGGCTGGGGGGCTATGGCTGGGCAGGGCTGGGCCGGGGGCTCGGCGGGGCTCTGGGACGTGGCAATCTCTTATGCTGAAGCCCGTGCATTGCCTGCCTCTGCTCCAGCACCAGCAGCCTCCACGAAAGCCCTGGAGACAGCCCCGAGAGCGTGGCTGTGCTCTGCAGAGGAGCCGAGCTCCGGCCGCTCCGCCTGCAGGAAGGGGCCTGTGCTGCCCTTCTCTCTCTGCCCAGGAAACCTCTGGCTTCCCTTCTCTTGCTCTGCTTTCCCATCACTTCCCACCTCTTACCCAAGCTTTACTCGGCCTCCAAAATGCATTGCTTAAGTTCTAATCTGTTCCATTTCCCTTTATTATCTCAATAAAGACATCGGGCATCATCTCCGCGAGAGTCATCTTTCTTTGCTCCTTCCCTTTTCCCCAATCCTGACTAGCAGAGTATCCAGAAGCGTTACTCCCTGGTAAAACTATGGCTTTCTCCATAGTTTCTGGCCTTGAAAGAGCCTCCTCTTTTGCTCTTGTCATCCGCCGGCAATGATGATTGCCTTTCCACAAGTGCAACGAGCTGGATGGCTGGGCGCTCCATGGCTGTAGCAAGAACTGTTCTTGCCTGGCAAAGGTAGAGTGCAGCACTCAGGGATCTGGATGGTTGGGAACTCCCTGCCTGTACCCAGAGCACTTCTGGGCTGAGCAGGCATTTCCTGACAGCCTGGAACAGAACTGTTGTGGAACACACACACCACTGAGGTCAGCATGGAACTGATGCCCAAAGCCAATCCTCTTATGACCCTGTAAGTCATTGTCCCAGCCGAGAGACACTTTGGGCTCTCCTGGACTGCAGTGAGCTGCAACCAGGTCGCTTCCTCTGAGTGGGGCACCCCTCAGAGTTCATAAACTCTCAAGGTTACATTCCACTGCACGCACCGTTGGCCAAGTCTGAGACTAAGATAGGAGCCAGTTCTGAATGTTGTCACTTAGGGGAGGGTTCCCCTTACCCTTGTCCCCTTCAGTGTTCATACAAATCATCCTAGATTGGTTCTACCTTGATTTTTCTTTATGCATTCCATGAGACCCAAATTGTTGAACAAGTCTCAGAATTAAGACAAGATCCAACCACATCCAGGCTCTGTCAGGAGTTTAGAAAGGAGGGGGAATCTGTTCTGAACCTCATGACTCAGCAGCAGGGTCTCCCTTGTATCTTTATGACTTCAAGCCCTATACCAATCCCCTTTAGCTCGGTTTTACCTCGATTTCCCTCTCTACAGTTCATCTATGTAATAAGTAGTAGAGTGAGCCTTGCCATCCAATTCTGTTCAATCATCAATTCTGTTCAATCATGACTTATTTATAAACTGCTGTTGCTAATATCTTTGATGGTCATTTTTTAAGTGACTCTAAACCAGTCATTTTCCACCACAATCTCCCAGACCAAACAGAATAAAGAGCCAGGAGCAGCCACAGCAGCATCAGGAGGAGGACACTGACGAGGTGGCCGAGTGGTGAAGGCGATGGACTGCTAATCCATTGTGCTCTGCACGCGTGGGTTCGAATCCCATCCTCGTCGGTCAGCTCAGTTGTGCCCCACATAAGGCTTTGTTTTGAGAGGACAGTGGCCTGGAGGGACCTTTTAAGGCTTTCAAGTGGCTCGGCACACACCTCAACCTGTTCTGTGTGCACCTAGGCAAGAGAAACAAGAAGGGAAGCAAGGGAGATCCACAAACTCACAGGAATCTCACTGCCTCCTTGATGCCTGCAATGATGAGAGAGCAGAACACCTGGGAAGTGTTTTACAAGAACAGGTAGCAAAGCATGGTGCTTGGGATTCGGAAGCATGGGTTTATGAAGGAGAAGTCATCCTTACGATGCTGGTAGTTTCTACAGGGAGGTGACTAGCCTGATGGAGAAGGCAAGAGCAGTCGATGTTGTTCACCTTGCCTTCAGAAAAGCTCAACAGGCGATAGGATCGAAGAGGAAAATACAAGTAAAGCACTTTCTGTCACACAACATTTGAAGTAAGATTTTGATGGGAGACATTTCTCTTACCTCTTCACAGAGTCTCAGAATAGCTGGGGGTGGAAGGGACCTCCAGAGATCATTTAGTGCCAGCCAACTGCTCCAGCAGGGTCACCTTGAGCTGCTTGCTTAGCACATAATCCAGTTGGGTTTTCAGCATCTCCGATGATGTTCACCACAGGAACTTTATCCCCCTCTACAGTAAGTAAAAGTTCTGATCGTGCTGGGCCAGCCCTGTTGGCAGATCCCCTCGTGCTGACCAACCCTGTGGCTTATTGGTAAATGTGTATCCCCATGTCTGAAAGTCCCACCACTCATTGCTTTTAGTGTAGGTTTTAACAACTCCATTATAGTGTTCGATTTTCCCAGAGGCTGTTGCATGGTACAGGATGTGATATACCCACTCAGTGCTGTGCTCTTTGGCCCAGATGTATGAGGTTGCTCTGGAAATGAGTCCCATTGTGTGACTCAGTTCTCTCTGGGGTGCGGTATCGCCTCAAAATCTGTTTCTCAAGGCCCAGGATAATATTCTGGGCAGTGGTGGGAGTGTGATATAATCGATCTGCCAGGCCTCCCCATAGTTGTTCTTCAGCCATTGTTCTCCATACCAAAGAGGCTTTAACCAATTGGCTTGCTCAAATGCAGCACAGGTTTCACACTTGTGAATAACCTGGGAAATAGTGTCCATTGTTAAGTCCATCCCTCGATCACGGGCCCATCTGTATGTTGCATCTCTGCCCTGATGGCCTGAAGTGTCATGGGCCCACCAGGCCAAAAATAATTCACCCTTATGTTGCCAGGGCTAAGAATAATTCCCCCTTACATTGCCAATCTAAATCCGTCTGAGCCACTTCAGTCTTAGCAGCGTGATCTACCTGTTGATTGTTCTGGTGTTCCCCAGTGGCCCGACTCCTGGGTACATGAGCATCTCCATGGCGTACCTTCACCACCAGGGTTTGCACCCAGGCAGCAGTATCTTGCCACAGTGCAGAAGGCCAGATGGGCTTACCTCTGTGTTGCCAGTTGCTCTGCTTCTATTGCTGCAACCACCACCACAGGGCATTTGCCACCACCACCTTGCCACAGTGCACGATACCCACAACCTCTTGGAACAACCTGATCCAATCTTTGACCAGCCTCAGAGTGCTGCTGATCCCACCCCCAACCGCCTGCCCGTGCAGCCTCCCCCAGCTAAATGGGAGCACTGCCCACACTGCCCTGGCTCTGAGGGATAGTGCGTGGGAAATTAGATGCTTCATCAGCACCTTCATCGAAGTGGCCAGGCTCAGGGAGGAGCAGGAGAGCAGAACTCTCTCTCAGAGATGAGCTGGCACCATGGAGCCATGGGGCACCCAGCCATCCAGATCGTTGCACTTGTGGAATGGCAATCTCCATTGTCATGGGATGTCAAAGGCAAAAGAGGAGGCTCTCTCAAGGCCAGAAACTATGGAGAAAGCCATAGTTTTACCAGGGAGTAACGCTTCTGGATACTCTGCTGGTTGGGACTGGGGAAGAGGGAAGGAGCAAAGAAAGATGACTCTCGTGGACCTGATGCCCGATGTCTTTATTGAGATAATCAAGGAAAATGGAACAGATGAGAACTTAAGCAATGCATTTTGGAGGCCGAGTAAAGCTTGGGTAAGAGGTGGGAAGTGATGGGAAAGCAGAGCAAGAGAAGGGAAGCCAGAGGTTTCCTGGGCAGAGAGAGAAGGGCAGCACAGGCCCCTTCCTGCAGGCAGAGCGGCCGGAGCTCGGCTCCTCTGCAGAGCACAGCCACGCTCTCGGGGCTGTCTCCAGGGCTTTCGTGGAGGCTGCTGGTGCTGGAGCAGAGGCAGGCAATGCACAGGCTTCAGCATAAGAGATTGCCACGTCCCAGAGCCCCGCCGAGCCCCCGGCCCAGCCCTGCCCAGCCATAGCCCCCCAGCCCCAGGGAGCCCCCAGAAGCGATGGGCACGCTGGCAGCGCTGAGAGAGCTGCCCACGGCAGCCGAGGCGCTGGATCCCACGGCTGTGCTCTGCGGGAAGGAGCTGAGGATCGGGCCCGGCAGCGTCACCAGCACTGGCGAGGGCTGGATGGCAACGCTGGAGTCGGCGCAGCGCAGGACGCACGGCTCGTTGCAGCTGTTGGCAAGCGGGGTTGGGCCGCAGGCAGCGGGCAGGCACGGGCTGTAGCACGACATGGCTGCTGGAGGGAGGAGAGCCTGCGGGACCCAGACAGGGAGCAGAGGCCATGAGCTGCCGGGCCCTGTCAGGCACCAGCTGCGCGCCTCTGGCAACGGGCACTGCCTGGCCAGGGCCAGGGAAAAGCCTTCCCTCTTCCCGCACCGTCCCAGCTCCCAGCAGAGGGGAGCACAGGGCATTTTCCAGCCTGGAGCCCTGCATCAGAACCACCCCGCACAGGACACAAGCAGCCCCCCTCCAGCTGCCCTGCTGCCTCTGGGTGCTCCTTCACCACGGGACTGGCTGCTGGCACTGAGGGCATTTCATTGCAATCCCCCTGCTTGCTCTTGAAGGCTTGGTAGGTAAGGTCCCCAGAAAGACTCCTCATTTAGCCCCCATAAGACCTGAGCCCTGGAAAGAACCACGGCTGGCAGAGACCAACCCATGTCCTGATCCACATCCCAGCCCATTCACCAGGGAGGCCCTCACCACAAAAACCTGTTCTGCCAACCTGGGAGACAAGAGGCAAACTGAACTGAGACTTACCAACTTCGCGGAGCAGAGGAAGGCACGAGGAGAGGATGGAGGAGCTGGCAGTTGGGCCGCTTTTATACTGCAGCCCAGAGCCCCAGGGGAGCTGAAAAATGACCCAAACACGAAGCATGTTGAGAAACAGCAATTTTGGCTTCCCAGAGCTCAGCTGGAAGATGAAAGACATGCCTCCTCTGCCTGAAATGCTTGGTCCCTTTTCATCCTGGAAAAATCACTCATGTCACTGTGTTGATAGCAATTGTGGTTCTCCCGCAGACCAGCGCTCCTTTGAGGTCCCATTCCAGGTGCTGGTGAGGCCTTGGGGCAGATTGAGGCCATGACTGGGTGTTGTGCAGGTCCTGCCCTTCCTGGGCAACGTGGCCACTGCTTACTTAGCACTCTGCCTGTGCAGCAAGGCTGAAGGGCACTCAGAAGGGTCTCTCTTTGGTGGGCTCTGGCTGGCCCTGAGCAAGACCAGTGCCTGCAGGCTGTGGAGATGCTCAGAGCCCAGCCAAGCCCCTGCAGGATGGCTGCTCTGCTGAGGGCATTGGGAACACCGGGGTGGTTGGGAGGTGATGGTCAAACAAAGCCCTCCTGAGCTCGGGAGGCAAACCCTCTTCTGAGTAGAAGCAGTGGCTCAGCACATCCTGGAGAGCCATGAAGGAGCTGTTGACTCATGCCTGAGTGTGAGACAGCACCAAGTGAACCTGTTGGCTTCAGCACCCTCTTCCCGAAGAAAACAACGCTCCTCTTGCATCACTGGAGGGTGGCTTGTGCAGGTCACTTGACCCGGAGGGTCCGGCTTGTTTTGCCCAGCTCAGGGACAGATGGGCACCTTTAGGGCCCATTAATTGCAAGGGGGCAGGAGCAGCCACCAGAAAGAGCTGAGCCACTCGGAGAGACCTCAGCTCCACCTCAGGGTGAATCACCCATGACCTGGCCCCAGGGGCTCTGGGGCAAATGACCTCAGCTATGCAGAGGTGCAGCTTCACAACCACATGCGTTCCTGCAGACATGCAGCTTTTTGCACAGTGTTGTCAGGACTGTCAGCGTCTTGCCCAAGCACATGGGGACTCCTTGGAACCCTGTCGTGCTCCTGGGTGAAACAGCAGCCAAAGGAGGACAGCACAGACGTGCCCTGACGCTCCCACTCCGAGACGTTTCCGCAGCGCACACCAAGGGGAGGCAGGCAGTGAGCACCGTGCCTGGGCTGCTCTCCTCCTTGGCCTGCCCCTGCCCTGCTGCTGGATGCAGAAGGCTGGGAGCCATTCCTGTGCCATGGGGAGCCCGGCCTTGGCTGTGCCTGAGCAGAGCTGAGGCAGCTGGAGAGGGCACACACATCCACTGCCTCAGCAGCTGTGTGGGAACGCCCGAGGGCAGGAAGCGGACACCACAGGCCCGCACTTGCTCCCCGGGAAGCCTTCTGCTTTGAACTGCAGGCACCAGAGGACACGTCCTTGCCAGGCCGGCCAAGGACACCCAAAGTGGAAGCACCCTCAGGCAAATGCCCACGGGTTTGCTCCTCTGCCCCTTTGAGCTGGCACCCCTGCGGCTGATGATGCACTTTGGGAATGAGAATTTGGGGACTGAGAAATGACACAGTGCCCTGCAGCAAGACCTTTCCCCCTTCAGCCTTTTTATCCCTGCTTTGAGGCCACCTCTAGGAATACTCCCAGTGCCCCCTTCATTCACACAGTGGTGCTTCTCTCCATCCCACAAAGAGTCCTTCTTTGGCCTTCACCTTCCAACCACCCCTGGGGATCTGAGTCCCCTTCTTTCTGTGTCCTTCCTCCAGAAAGGCATCCGGCCGGGTCTTGGCTGCTTACTGAGCCCTTCCGTGGCCCTGCAGGACCTGTGCTCCTCAGCCTCAGCCCTTCCACAGGTGACCCAGGCAAGTGCCCTTCCTCAGCAGCGCTCCGCAGGTCAAGGCCAGGCTGAGAGGGGCCCTCACGCTCCCCAGCAAGGATGTGCACAACCCTCACACAGGGCCTGGAGCTGCTGAAACCCTTTCTGGAAGCTGGCCGGGACCTCCATGGCCTTTGCATTCAGGAGCAGCATCGCATGCATCACTGCTGCACTCTCACCCAATGGGGAAATGCAAATCAGACCTTTCAGATGAAAGAGATGATTCTCCATCTCACGGCTGTGCTCTGCAAACCTCAAATTGCTGTTTGTTACCGTGCTTCACAAACACACACGTGTTCCACGTCTCCCGAGGCGCTGGCTCACTGTATAAAAGGCCGTGCTACTCCAGGCCCTTCCATCCACAGCTCTTCCCTTCCTCTCCTTGGTGACCTCGGTACGTCTGAACTCCCTTCTTGTCTCCTTCGGGTATGGGGGCAAATGCTCAGGTCCTGTGCGGGGTGGTTCTGATGCAGGGCTCCAGGCTGGAAAATGCCCTGTGCTCCCCTCTGCTGGGAGCTGGGACGGTGCGGGAAGAGGGAAGGCTTTTCCCAGGCCCTGGCCAGGCAGTGCCCGTTGCCAGAGGCGCGCAGCTGGTGCCTGACAGGGCCCGGCAGCTCATGGCCTCTGCTCCCTGTCTGGGTCCCGCAGGCTCTCCTCCCTCCAGCAGCCATGTCGTGCTACAGCCCGTGCCTGCCCGCTGCCTGCGGCCCAACCCCGCTTGCCAACAGCTGCAACGAGCCGTGCGTCCTGCGCTGCGCCGACTCCAGCGTTGCCATCCAGCCCTTGCCAGTGCTGGTGACGCTGCCGGGCCCGATCCTCAGCTCCTTCCCGCAGAGCACAGCCGTGGGATCCAGCGCCTCGGCTGCCGTGGGCAGCTCTCTCAGCGCTGCCAGCGTGCCCATCGCTTCTGGGGGCTCCCTGGGGCTGGGGGGCTATGGCTGGGCAGGGCTGGGCCGGGGGCTCGGCGGGGCTCTGGGACGTGGCAATCTCTTATGCTGAAGCCCGTGCATTGCCTGCCTCTGCTCCAGCACCAGCAGCCTCCACGAAAGCCCTGGAGACAGCCCCGAGAGCGTGGCTGTGCTCTGCAGAGGAGCCGAGCTCCGGCCGCTCCGCCTGCAAGAAGGGGCCTGTGCTGCCCTTCTCTCTCTGCCCAGGAAACCTCTGGCTTCCCTTCTCTTGCTCTGCTTTCCCATCACTTCCCACCTCTTACCCAAGCTTTACTTGGCCTCCAAAATGCATTGCTTAAGTTTTCGTCTGTTCCATTTTCCCTTTATTATCTCAATAAAGACATCGAGCATCATCTCTGCGAGAGTCATCTTTCTTTGCTCCTTCCCTTTTCCCCAATCCTGACTAGCAGAGTATCCAGAAGCGTTACTCCCTGGTAAAACTGTGGCTTTCTCCATAGTTTCTGGCCTTGAAAGAGCCTCCTCTTTTGCCCTTCACATCTCATATCAATGAAGATTGCCGTTCCACAAGTGCAACGAGCTGGATAGGTGAGCGCTCCATGGCTGTAGCAAGAACTGTTCTTGCCTGGCAAAGGTAGAGTGCAGCACTCAGGGATCTGGATGGTTGGGAACTCCCCCTCTGTACCCGGAGCACTTCTGGGCTGAGCAGGCATTTCCTGACAGCCTGGAACAGAACTGTTGTGGAACACACACACCACTGAGGTCAGCATGGAACTGATGCCCAAAGCCAATCCTCTTATGACCCTGTAAGTCATTGTCCCAGCCGAGAGACACTTTGGGCTCTCCTGGACTGCAGTGAGCTGCAACCAGGTCGCTCCCTCTGAGTGGGGCACCCCTCAGAGTTCATAAACTCTCAAGGTTACATTCCACTGCACGCACCGTTGGCCAAGTCTGAGACTAAGATAGGAGCCAGTTCTGAATGTTGTCACTTAGGGGAGGGTCCCCCTTACCCTTGTCCCCTTCAGTGTTCATACAAACCATCCCAGATTGGTTCTACCTTGATTTTCCTTTATGCATTCCATGACACCCAAATTGTTGACCAAGTCTGAGACTAAGACAAGATCCAGCCGCACCCAGGCTCTGTCAGGAGTTTAGAAAGGAGGGGGAATCTGTTCTGAACCTCATGACTCAGCAGCAGGGTCTCCCTTGTATCTTTATGCCTTCAAGCCCTATACCAGTGCCCTTTAGCTTGGTTTCACCTTGATTTCCCTCTCTACACTTCATCTATATAATAAGTAGTAGAGTGAGCCTTGCCATCAAATTCTGTTCAATCATGCCTTATTTATAAACTGCTTTTGCTAATACCTTTGATGGTCATTTTTTGAGTGACCCTAAACCAGTGATTTTCCACCACACTCTCCCACATCAGCAGAATAAAAAGCCAGGATCATCATCAGCATTATCATCAGTTGCAGCAAACTGCTCTAGTAAAAGGTCTCCCTGACCGTGGCAGGGGGTTGGAACTCCATGATCTTAAGGTCCTTTCCAACCCAAACCATTCTAGGATTGTACCGTACTTCACCCTGAATGTACTCAATTGTCAAAAAGCAGCAGACAAGCAATGACAACTACACATACAAGCAATGACATGTACAACGTACCTCAAACAGTCAAGAATCACACTCCTGTTCACCTTTTCCACATTTTCTTTCTCCTAGAAGAAAAGAACTCCCACGTTGGGGGCTTTAATGCTTGGACATTGTTAGGCAAAGCAAGGGGGGAGAAGAAAGCCCACCTAAATCACCTAAAGCACATTCGAGGTTTAAGAGATGCTGATCTTGGCTAAAGCACAGGCTTTGACAACCAGATCTCACCCGTGCCAGGAAAACCTTGCCCGAGTGTGGAAGTTGGGCAGAATCCCCCTGACACAGGGCTCCCAAGTGTTACAGACGGGCATTAACAACCGAAGCACACGTGAAAATGCAAATGCCCCCAGGAATCATCTCCAGAACAGAGCCTGGGGAAGAGCAGGACACTTTGGGGACAGATGTATCTTAAATGCAACCCTACTGGCTCTGTTCCCCCAGAGGTCAACAAGACGGCTGCCCCATCCCTGGCAGTGTTCAAGGCCACGTTGGACTTGGGCAGCCAAGAGGGATCTCCAGGTGGGAGAGGCTGTGTCTGAAATGTACTCACTTCTCACTGCCCTGCGAGCTGGTGCCCAGGGCTCTCCTTCTCCTGCCTCGGCCCGGCTGGGCACTCCAGGAAACCCAGAGACATTGTGGAATGAAGGGGGCCTGAAACGAGACAAATTCAAGCTCGGTCCCACTCCTGCCAGCGCCGCCTTCCCCTTCCCTCCCCTTCCCTTCCCTTCCCACCGCTGCCCTCCCCCGCGGGCGATGGGAAACGCCGGCTCCGGCAGCCGGGACCGGCCGCTGCCCTTCCCGCAGCGCTGCACACCCTGTGCAGAGAGGAATGAGCCTGCAGCGCCGACAGACAGAGCACGGGCACCGCTTGGCAGCGCAAACCGCCGCTATTGGCCGGGGCGCCCGGCAAGACACGGTCCGGCGGGGGGCACTCGGGTACCACCGCCACCAGCGGCAACATGAACCAAGTGACCAGTGCCCTGCCCCGCCGCAGGGCAGCACAGCATTAACACACGTATCCCTATCCAGAAACACGGCTGAAACAATGAATCAACAGCTCTGTGAATTGAAGCTGCTCCTGCCCAACACCACCATCACACCTCTGCTTCTTTACATGAGGTCCTGAAGGCAGTGCACTAAACAGACACATTTTGTCTGAAAACAGTTTGGTCGTTTATTAAATCTGTACATAGCTCGCCAATACCCTTCTCAGCAATGTAATTTTAACCTGCTCCATCACCTCTCCGCAGTCTATCAGCTGAACAAAAGGCAAAGCCCCTTTGCCTCCTTTGGTACCCATTCAACCCAAAAGACGCTCCATCCAAAAGGCAAGTTTAATCATTTTATTTAACATCTCTTTCTGTCCACCTACTGCAGGTGGAGGCAAACATTGGGTCTGATCACTAATAGTGCCAGGAAAAAGTCATCCCAAAAACTGATCCAACACGAGAGACTCCCAGGTACCAAGGCTGTCAGAGCACCAGCTCCTCACAACTGCAGGATTTCAGTCTACACTGAAAACTTTTTACCATTTGAAGCTCAGAGATGCTCTTCTCTGCATGAAGAGAGCTTTTATTGTTACTGGACAGAGTTAGTGGTGTTGAGGAATAGCAATGTGTTTGCTCAGTGGCAGTTGCGCTGATGTCCCAGGGCATCAGGAGGTTCTGTTCCAAGTTCAGTCTTAGTCCCATTAAATCCAGACAGCACTGCCTGAATCCCAAGTCAATACAAAACTAAAATTAATCAAATCATAAAAGCTCCTTGAAGATGCACAGGCAGGAAAAAATCTGGACACTTGGGATTGTCCATTTCTTCAAGAATGTCTTTAAAAACCAGAAGGACCTCCCTGAGGAACCAAGGATGTTGGTCAACTGAGTTCTGCTCTCAGATACTGGCTTCACCATTCCAGGTCAAATTGGCAGTTTCTAGCACTCCACGTAGTTTTTCACATCAAATATCCATTGCGTAACATTTGTAAAGTGCTTTGAGATAGTTCCATGAAAACACTAAGTTAGAGGAAGGGCAAAATATCTCTTAGCAGCACCTATCTGCTTACTATTACGACATTTCTTTTTTTCCCTTCAGATCAGCATCGCTATATCCTCCTTTGCCTTCTCACTCAGAGTCTGGTGCCAGCAATGGAGAAGGCACACAGCAAAAGCTGTTGCTGCAGGGCAGTGAGAGGATGCACTGGAAAACATGAGGATGTTTTCTGGAAGGATGAAGGAAGCAGAGCTCCAGAGGAGGACAGGTATTTACTTCCCAGAAGGATGAGTATTTCCTTCCCAGCTACCTCAGGAAAGGAGTGCCCATGCAGACTGATGTGCACAAAGCTATGCAGGAGGCTTCAGGCTGCACAAATATTTGCTAAACAAGGAGAGAGGTGGTGCTAATCATAAAAATAAAACCAAAATCAAGACATTGATGCTTTTTTGGGGGGAGGACATAACTGCTCTTTAGAAGCCATGGCCTTAGGGATGTTAACCACCTAGTAGTAAAATCCTGCTACCATTCCAGTTGACAGCAACTGGTCTCCAGTTAGCAGCTTCACAAAAGCAATCCTTGTGTGAATAGATAAAGCTTTCCCAGATTTCTAAAAGGTTAATCTTACCATTAGAATTGCACTTTAAAAACAGGCATGGATCCCTGTGCACTCTCCCCAAACACCTCCTCGACTTAGGAAAGTGGAAAGAAAGGCTACAGTTATTCACTGTCCTACAGCTACCAGGGTTTGAGAGATTTGATTGAGGTGCCTGAAGGAAGAACACAGTTTTCAGCTCAGGAAAAAAACTCAGCAGGTTTCACAGCTTGGCTTGCATTGGCTTCAGGTGTTTGTGGAAAGACTCGTGAACCTGTAAAAGGAGAGAGTGGTTACAAGCAGATCAGGCCTCATCTTTAAACCATTTTAGCTCTTCTCTTCTTGCAGTGGGGTTTTATACCAAGGAGATCCGAATCAGAGGCACTCCAGAGATGTAAGATCAGCCCGCTAACTCCTGTATTTGAGTGTCTGTGTGACACAAAGCACGAGCTATAAGGACCCTCCCCAAGAAAAGAGCCTTCGCACTACCTTTCTTGTAAGAAAAGAATGCAAGGTATCTCACATCCATACAGGCCATGGGGCATTTTAATTAAAATCCAAATGGGAGACGTTTCCTAGGGGGACTAATGAAGCTCCTAAGCCCCACTGACTTCAGGAACTCAATAAAATGGAGCGAGTTCTGTTGCGATTCAGCTACAGCTGCAGTCCCTGGCAGCCCATCATAGGCTGGCTCACCATTCTTCTCATGCTGAGGAGAAGCTCACGGAGGGACTTCCACTGAATGTGACCAATCAGCCTGATACCAAGGCAAAGAAAACAACACAGGCTGAGAAACAAAACTCAGTAAAGCAAGAACAATTGAAAGCATGTGGAAAAACAGAAGGAAGAGGTTGGCCATACACAAGCAAAGTTTAAATCACCGTCCCCTTTGGAGAATAAGCTGCCCAATACTGTCCTGGTTTCACCTGGGATAAAGTTCTTGTTCCTCCTAAAAGCTGAGAGGAAGCAGAGACAGGACACCTGATCCCCACTAGCCAAAGGGCCATTCCATTCCAAAGCAAATCATGCCCAGTATAGAAACTGGGGGGGAATCCCTGGAAGGGACCAATCACTACTCAGGTTGGGCTGGGTATGTGTTGGTGGGTGCTGACCAATTGTGTTGTGCAGCAGTGCTGGGTTTTGTCTGTCCCCTTTGTAGCTTCAGATTCTCTCCCCTTGTTATATCCATTATTACTATTATTATTCTTATTACTACTACTACTATTACTATTATTATTTTCATTATTATAGCATTATTATTGCTATTCTCATAATTCTCATTATCATCATTCTTGTCATTATTATCCTCATTATCATTATATTTATTACTATTATCTTTATTATTCTCATTAGTATCATCACCCTTATTAAAATCTTTATTATCATTACCATCATTATTGTATTATCATAATTGTACTTTATCATTGTGTAGTACTTTATTATCATTATAATTAATTCTATGTTAATATTTATTGTTGTTCTCATTTATTAGTAGTATAGTATTGTTATCATTACAATATCATACTTTATTTTGGTTATTAAACTGCTGTTATCACACCCCGTGGTTTTCCGTCCCTTTGATTCTCCTCATCCAGGCTGGGCTGGGAGGAGAGTGTGTGGTGCTGAGGTACTGGCTGGGTTTGATCCACGACAGGCTGGAGCTGGGGCAGCCGAAGGTCTGCTGGGCGCTGTGTGCAGGAGCATCCAGAAGAGAGGGAACTTCCAGGGCTGCCCGAGGTGCCAGCTCATCTCTGAGAGAGAGTTCTGCTCTCCTGCTCCTCCCTGAGCCTGGCCACTTCGATGAAGGTGCTGATGAAGCATCTCATCTGCCATGCACTGTCCCTCAGAGCCGGGGCAGTGTGGGCAGTGCTCCCATTTAGCTTGGGGAGGCTGCAGAGGGAAGCAGTGGGGGATGGGATGAGCAGCACTCTGAGGCTGGTCAAAGATTGGATCAGGTTGTTCCGAGAGGTTGTGGGTATCGTGCACTGTGGCAAGGTGGCGGTGGCAAATGCCCTGTGGTGGTGGTTGCAGCAATGGAAGCAGAGCAACTGGCAACACAGAGGTAAGCCCATCTGGCCTTCTGCACTGTGGCAAGATATCGCTGCCGGGGTGCAAACCCTTGTGGTGAAGGTACGCCATGGAGATGCTCATGTACCCAGGAGTCGGGCCACTGAGGAACACCAGAACATTTTGCTTTTCTGAAGTCAAGGTGAACAACATCCACTGCTCTTGCCTTCTCCATCAGGCTGGTCACCTCCCTGTAGAAACTACCAGCATCGTAAGGATGACTTCTTCATAAACCCATACCTCCGAATCCCAAGCACCATGCTTTGCTACCTGTTCTTGTATAACACTTCCCAGGTGTTCTGCTCTCTCATCATTGCAGGCATCAAGGAGGCAGTGAGATTTCTGTGAGTTTATGGATCTCCCTTGTTTCCCTTCTTGTTCCTCTTGCCTAGGTGCAGATAGAAGAAGTTGAGGTGTGTGTTGAGCCAGTTGAAAACTTTGACTGGCTTAGGGTCACTCAAAAAATTACCATTACACATATTAGAAAGAGCAGTTTATAAATAAAACATGATTGAACAGAATTGGATGGCAAGGCTGACTCTACTACTTAGTACATAGATGAAGTGTAGAGGGGGAAATCAAGGTGAAACTGAGCTAAAGGTATTGGTACAGTGCCTGAAGGCATAAAGATACAAGGGAGACCCTGCTACTGAGTCATGAGCTTCAGAACAAACGCTCCCTGCTTTTCAAACTCCTGAGAAAGCCTGGGTGCAGCTGGATCTTGTCTTGGTTAACAATTTGTGTCCAAAGGAATGCATAAAGGAAAATCAAGGTAGAACCAAGCTAAAATGATTTATCTCAAGACTGAAAGTGACAAGGGTAAGGGGGACCCTCCCCTAAGTGACAACATTCAGAACTGGCTCCTATCTTAGTCTCAGACTTGGCCAACGCTGCGTGCAGTGGAATGTAACCTTGAGAGTTTATGAACTCTGAGGGGTGCCCCACTCAGAGGAAGCGACCTGGTTGCAGCTCACTGCAGTCCAGGAGAGCCCAAAGTGTCTCTCGGCTGGGACAACAACTTACAGGGTCATAAGAGGATTGGCTTTGGGCATCAGTTCCATGCTGACCTCAGTGGTGTGTGTGTTCCACAACAGTTCTGTTCCAGGCTGTCAGGAAATGCCTGCTCAGCCCAGAAGTGCTCTGGGTACAGGCAGGGAGTTCCCAACCATCCAGATCCCTGAGTGCTGCACTCTACCTTTGCCAGGCAAGAACAGTTCTTGCTACAGCCATGGAGCGCCCAGCCATCCAGCTCGTTGCACTTGTGGAAAGGCAATCATCATTGCCGGCGGATGACAAGAGCAAAAGAGGAGGCTCTCTCAAGGCCAGAAACTATGGAGAAAGCCATAGTTTTACCAGGGAGTAACGCTTCTGGATACTCTGCTAGTCAGGACTGGGGAAAAGGGAAGGAGCAAAGAAAGATGACTCTCGCGGAGATGATGCTCGATGTCTTTATTGAGATAATAAAGGGAAATGGAACAGATTAGAACTTAAGCAATGCATTTTGGAGGCCGAGTAAAGCTTGGGTAAGAGGTGGGAAGTGATGGGAAAGCAGAGCAAGAGAAGGGAAGCCAGAGGTTTCCTGGGCAGGGAGAAGGGCAGCACAGGCCCCTTCCTGCAGGCGGAGCGGCCGGAGCTCGGCTCCTCTGCAGAGCACAGCCACGCTCTCGGGGCTGTCTCCAGGGCTTTCGTGGAGGCTGCTGGTGCTGGAGCAGGGGCAGGCAATGCACGGGCTTCAGCATAAGAGATTGCCACGTCCCAGAGCCCCGCCGAGCCCCCGGCCCAGCCCTGCCCAGCCATAGCCCCCCAGCCCCAGGGAGCCCCCAGAAGCGATGGGCACGCTGGCAGCGCTGAGAGAGCTGCCCACGGCAGCCGAGGCGCTGGATCCCACGGCTGTGCTCTGCGGGAAGGAGCTGAGGATCGGGCCCGGCAGCGTCACTAGCACTGGCGAGGGCTGGATGGCAACGCTGGAGTCGGCGCAGCGCAGGACGCACGGCTCGTTGCAGCTGTTGGCAAGCGGGGTTGGGCCGCAGGCAGCGGGCAGGCACGGGCTGTAGCACGACATGGCTGCTGGAGGGAGGAGAGCCTGCGGGACCCAGACAGGGAGCAGAGGCCATGAGCTGCCGGGCCCTGTCAGGCACCAGCTGCGCGCCTCTGGCAACGGGCACTGCCTGGCCAGGGCCTGGGAAAAGCCTTCCCTCTTCCCGCACCGTCCCAGCTCCCAGCAGAGGGGAGCACAGGGCATTTTCCAGCCTGGAGCCCTGCATCAGAACCACCCCGCACAGGACCTGAGCATTTGCCCCCATACCCGAAGGAGACAAGAAGGGAGTTCAGACGTACCGAGGTCACCAAGGAGAGGAAGGGAAGAGCTGTGGATGGAAGGGCCTGGAGTAGCACGGCCTTTTATACAGTGAGCCAGCGCCTCGGGAGACGTGGAACACGTGTGTGTTTGTGAAGCACGGTAACAAACAGCAATTTGAGGTTTGCAGAGCACAGCCGTGAGATGGAGAATCATCTCTTTCATCTGAAAGGTCTGATTTGCATTTCCCCATTGGGTGAGAGTGCAGCGGTGATGCATGCGATGCTGCTCCTGTAAGCAACGGCCTTGGAGGTCCCAGCCAGCTTCCAGAAAGGGTTTCAGCAGCTCCAGGCCCTGTGTGAGGGTTGTGCACATCCTTGCTGGGGAGCGTGAGGGCCCCTCTCAGCCTGGCCTTGACCTGTGGAGTGCTGCTGATGAAGGGCACTTGCCTGGGTCACCTGTGGAAGGGCTGAGGCTGAGGAGCACAGGTCCTGCAGGGCCACGGAAGGGCTCAGTAAGCAGCCAAGACCCGGCCGGATGCCTTTCTGGAGGAAGGACACAGAAAGAAGGGGACTCAGATCCCCAGGGGTGGTTGGAAGGTGAAGGCCAAAGAAGGACCCTTTGTGGGATGGAGAGAAGCACCACTGTGTGAATGAAGGGGGCACTGGGAGTATTCCTAGAGGTGGCCTCAAAGCAGGGATAAAAAGGCTGAAGGGGGAAAGGTCTTGCTGCAGGGCACTGTGTCATTTCTCAGTCCCCAAATTCTCATTCCCAAAGTGCATCATCAGCCGCAGGGGTGCCAGCTCAAAGGGGCAGAGGAGCAAACCCGTGGGCATTTGCCTGAGGGTGCTTCCACTTTGGGTGTCCTTGGCCGGCCTGGCAAGGACGTGTCCTCTGGTGCCTGCAGTTCAAAGCAGAAGGCTTCCCGGGGAGCAAGTGCGGGCCTGTGGTGTCCGCTTCCTGCCCTCGGGCGTTCCCACACAGCTGCTGAGGCAGTGGATGTGTGTGCCCTCTCCAGCTGCCTCAGCTCTGCTCAGGCACAGCCAAGGCCGGGCTCCCCATGGCACAGGAATGGCTCCCAGCCTTCTGCATCCAGCAGCAGGGCAGGGGCAGGCCAAGGAGGAGAGCAGCCCAGGCACGGTGCTCACTGCCTGCCTCCCCTTGGTGTGCGCTGCGGAAACGTCTCGGAGTGGGAGTGTCAGGGCACGTCTGTGCTGTCCTCCTTTGGCTGCTGTTTCACCCAGGAGCACGACAGGGTTCCAAGGAGTCCCCATGTGCTTGGGCAAGACGCTGACAGTCCTGACAACACTGTGCAAAAAGCTGCATGTCTGCAGGAACGCATGTGGTTGTGAAGCTGCACCTCTGCATAGCTGAGGTCATTTGCCCCAGAGCCCCTGGGGCCAGGTCATGGGTGATTCACCCTGAGGTGGAGCTGAGGTCTCTCCGAGTGGCTCAGCTCTTTCTGGTGGCTGCTCCTGCCCCCTTGCAATTAATGGGCCCTAAAGGTGCCCATCTGTCCCTGAGCTGGGCAAAACAAGCCGGACCCTCCGGGTCAAGTGACCTGCACAAGCCACCCTCCAGTGATGCAAGAGAGGCCTTGTTCTTTGGAGAGGTGCTGAAGCCAACAGGTTCACTGGTGCTGTCTCACTCAGGCATGAGTCAACAGCTCCTTCATGGCTCTCCAGGATGTGCTGAGCCACTGCTTCTACTCAGAAGAGGGTTTGCCTCCCGAGCCCAGGAGGGCTTTCTGTCTAACCATCACCTCCCAACCACCCCGGTGTTCCCAATGCCCTCAGCAGAGCAGCCATCCTAGGGGCTTGGCTGGGCTCTGAGCATCTCCACAGCCTGCAGGCACTGGTCTTGCTCAGGGCCAGCCAGAGCCCACCAAAGAGAGACCCTTCTGAGTGCCCTTCAGCCTTGCTGCACAGGCAGAGTGCTAAGTAAGCAGTGGCCACGTTGCCCAGGAAGGGCAGGACCTGCACAACACCCAGTCATGGCCTCAATCTGCCCCAAGGCCTCACCAGCACCTGGAATGGGACCTCAAAGGAGCGCTGGTCTGCGGGAGAACCACAATTGCTATCAACACAGTGACATGAGTGATTTTTCCAGGATGAAAAGGGACCAAGCATTTCAGGCAGAGGAGGCATGTCTTTCATCTTCCAGCTGAGCTCTGGGAAGCCAAAATTGCCGTTTCTCAACATGCTTCGTGTTTGGGTCATTTTTCAGCTCCCCTGGGGCTCTGGGCTGCAGTATAAAAGCGGCCCAACTGCCAGCTCCTCCATCCTCTCCTCGTGCCTTCCTCTGCTCCGCGAAGTTGGTAAGTCTCAGTTCAGTTTGCCTCTTGTCTCCCAGGTTGGCAGAACAGGTTTTTGTGGTGAGGGCCTCCCTGGTGAATGGGCTGGGATGTGGATCAGGACATGGGTTGGTCTCTGCCAGCCGTGGTTCTTTCCAGGGCTCAGGTCTTATAGGGGCTAAATGAGGAGTCTTTCTGGGGACCTTACCTACCAAGCCTTCAAGAGCAAGCAGGGGGATTGCAATGAAATGCCCTCAGTGCCAGCAGCCAGTCCCGTGGTGAAGGAGCACCCAGAGGCAGCAGGGCAGCTGGAGGGGGCTGCTTGTGTCCTGTGCGGGGTGGTTCTGATGCAGGGCTCCAGGCTGGAAAATGCCCTGTGCTCCCCTCTGCTGGGAGCTGGGACGGTGCGGGAAGAGGGAAGGCTTTTCCCTGGCCCTGGCCAGGCAGTGCCCGTTGCCAGAGGCGCGCAGCTGGTGCCTGACAGGGCCCGGCAGCTCATGGCCTCTGCTCCCTGTCTGGGTCCCGCAGGCTCTCCTCCCTCCAGCAGCCATGTCGTGCTACAGCCCGTGCCTGCCCGCTGCCTGCGGCCCAACCCCGCTTGCCAACAGCTGCAACGAGCCGTGCGTCCTGCGCTGCGCCGACTCCAGCGTTGCCATCCAGCCCTCGCCAGTGCTGGTGACGCTGCCGGGCCCGATCAGCTCCTTCCCGCAGAGCACAGCCGTGGGATCCAGCGCCTCGGCTGCCGTGGGCAGCTCTCTTAGCGCTGCCAGCGTGCCCATCGCTTCTGGGGGCTCCCTGGGGCTGGGGGGCTATGGCTGGGCAGGGCTGGGCCGGGGGCTCAGCGGGGCTCTGGGACGTGGCAATCTCTTATGCTGAAGCCCGTGCATTGCCTGCCTCTGCTCCAGCACCAGCAGCCTCCACGAAAGCCCTGGAGACAGCCCCGAGAGCGTGGCTGTGCTCTGCAGAGGAGCCGAGCTCCGGCCGCTCTGCCTGCAAGAAGGGGCCTGTGCTGCCCTTCTCTCTCTGCCCAGGAAACCTCTGGCTTCCCTTCTCTTGCTCTGCTTTCCCATCACTTCCCACCTCTTACCCAAGCTTTACTCGGCCTCCAAAATGCATTGCTTAAGTTCTCATCTGTTCCATTTTCCTTGATTATCTCAATAAAGACATCGGGCATCAGGTCCACGAGAGTCATCTTTCTTTGCTCCTTCCCTCTTCCCCAGTCCCAACCAGCAGAGTATCCAGAAGCGTTACTCCCTGGTAAAACTATGGCTTTCTCCATAGTTTCTGGCCTTGAGAGAGCCTCCTCTTTTGCCTTTGACATCCCATGACAATGGAGATTGCCATTCCACAAGTGCAACGATCTGGATGGCTGGGTGCCCCATGGCTCCATGGTGCCAGCTCATCTCTGAGAGAGAGTTCTGCTCTCCTGCTCCTCCCTGAGCCTGGCCACTTCGATGAAGGTGCTGATGAAGCATCTAATTTCCCCCGCACTATCCCTCAGAGCCAGGGCAGTGTGGGCAGTGCTCCCATTTAGCTGGGGGAGGCTGCACGGGCAGGCGGTTGGGGGTGGGATCAGCAGCACTCTGAGGCTGGTCAAAGATTGGATCAGGTTGTTCCAAGAGGTTGTGGGTATCGTGCACTGTGGCAAGGTGGTGGTGGCAAATGCCCTGTGGTGGTGGTTGCAGCAATAGAAGCAGAGCAACTGGCAACACAGAGGTAAGCCCATCTGGCCTTCTGCACTGTGGCAAGATACTGCTGCCTGGGTGCAAACCCTGGTGGTGAAGGTACGCCATGGAGATGCTCATGTACCCAGGAGTCGGGCCACTGGGGAACACCAGAACAATCAACAGGTAGATCACGCTGCTAAGACTGAAGTGGCTCAGACGGATTTAGATTGGCAATGTAAGGGGGAATTATTCTTAGCCCTGGCAACATAAGGGTGAATTATTTTTGGCCTGGTGGGCCCATGACACTTCAGGCCATCAGGGCAGAGATGCAACATACAGATGGGCCCGTGATCGAGGGATGGACTTAACAATGGACACTATTTCCCAGGTTATTCACAAGTGTGAAACCTGTGCTGCATTTGAGCAAGCCAATTGGTTAAAGCCTCTTTGGTATGGAGAACAATGGCTGAAGAACAACTATGGGGAGGCCTGGCAGATCGATTATATCACACTCCCACCACTGCCCAGAATATTATCCTGGGCCTTGAGAAACAGATTTTGAGGCGATACCGCACCCCAGAGAGAACTGAGTCACACAATGGGACTCATTTCCAGAGCAACCTCATACATCTGGGCCAAAGAGCACAGCACTGAGTGGGTATATCACATCCTGTACCATGCAACAGCCTCTGGGAAAATCGAACACTATAATGGAGTTGTTAAAACCTACACTAAAAGCAATGAGTGGTGGGACTTTCAGACATGGGGATACACATTTACCAATAAGCCACAGGGTTGGTCAGCACGAGGGGATCTGCCAACAGGGCTGGCCCAGCACGATCAGAACTTTTACTTACTGTAGAGGGGGATAAAGTTCCTGTGGTGAACATCATCGGAGATGCTGAAAACCCAACTGGATTATGTGCTAAGCAAGCAGCTCAAGGTGACCCTGCTGGAGCAGTTGGCTGGCACTAAATGATCTCTGGAGGTCCCTTCCACCCCCAGCTATTCTGAGACTCTGTGAAGAGGTAAGAGAAATGTCTCCCATCAAAATCTTACTTCAAATGTTGTGTGACAGAAAGTGCTTTACTTGTATTTTCCTCTTCGATCCTATCGCCTGTTGAGCTTTTCTGAAGGCAAGGTGAACAACATCGACTGCTCTTGCCTTCTCCATCAGGCTAGTCACCTCCCTGTAGAAACTACCAGCATCGTAAGGATGACTTCTCCTTCATAAACCCATGCTTCCGAATCCCAAGCACCATGCTTTGCTACCTGTTCTTGTAAAACACTTCCCAGGTGTTCTGCTCTCTCATCATTGCAGGCATCAAGGAGGCAGTGAGATTCCTGTGAGTTTGTGGATCTCCCTTGCTTCCCTTCTTGTTTCTCTTGCCTAGGTGCACACAGAACAGGTTGAGGTGTGTGCCGAGCCACTTGAAAGCCTTAAAAGGTCCCTCCAGGCCACTGTCCTCTCAAAACAAAGCCTTATGTGGGGCACAACTGAGCTGACCGACGAGGATGGGATTCGAACCCACGCGTGCAGAGCACAATGGATTAGCAGTCCATCGCCTTCACCACTCGGCCACCTCGTCAGTGTCCTCCTCCTGATGCTGCTGTGGCTGCTCCTGGCTCTTTATTCTGTTTGGTCTGGGAGATTGTGGTGGAAAATGACTGGTTTAGAGTCACTTAAAAAATGACCATCAAAGATATTAGCAACAGCAGTTTATAAATAAGTCATGATTGAACAGAATTGGATGGCAAGGCTCACTCTACTACTTATTACATAGATGAACTGTAGAGAGGGAAATCGAGGTAAAACCGAGCTAAAGGGGATTGGTATAGGGCTTGAAGTCATAAAGATACAAGGGAGACCCTGCTGCTGAGTCATGAGGTTCAGAACAGATTCCCCCTCCTTTCTAAACTCCTGACAGAGCCTGGATGTGGTTGGATCTTGTCTTAATTCTGAGACTTGTTCAACAATTTGGGTCTCATGGAATGCATAAAGAAAAATCAAGGTAGAACCAATCTAGGATGATTTGTATGAACACTGAAGGGGACAAGGGTAAGGGGAACCCTCCCCTAAGTGACAACATTCAGAACTGGCTCCTATCTTAGTCTCAGACTTGGCCAACGGTGCGTGCAGTGGAATGTAACCTTGAGAGTTTATGAACTCTGAGGGGTGCCCCACTCAGAGGAAGCGACCTGGTTGCAGCTCACTGCAGTCCAGGAGAGCCCAAAGTGTCTCTCGGCTGGGACAATGACTTACAGGGTCATAAGAGGATTGGCTTTGGGCATCAGTTCCATGCTGACCTCAGTGGTGTGTGTGTTCCACAACAGTTCTGTTCCAGGCTGTCAGGAAATGCCTGCTCAGCCCAGAAGTGCTCTGGGTACAGGCAGGGAGTTCCCAACCATCCAGATCCCTGAGTGCTGCACTCTACCTTTGCCAGGCAAGAACAGTTCTTGCTACAGCCATGGAGCGCCCAGCCATCCAGCTCGTTGCACTTGTGGAAAGGCAATCATCATTGCCGGCGGATGACAAGAGCAAAAGAGGAGGCTCTTTCAAGGCCAGAAACTATGGAGAAAGCCATAGTTTTACCAGGGAGTAACGCTTCTGGATACTCTGCTAGTCAGGATTGGGGAAAAGGGAAGGAGCAAAGAAAGATGACTCTCGCGGAGATGATGCCCGATGTCTTTATTGAGATAATAAAGGGAAATGGAACAGATTAGAACTTAAGCAATGCATTTTGGAGGCCGAGTAAAGCTTGGGTAAGAGGTGGGAAGTGATGGGAAAGCAGAGCAAGAGAAGGGAAGCCAGAGGTTTCCTGGGCAGAGAGAGAAGGGCAGCACAGGCCCCTTCCTGCAGGCGGAGCGGCCGGAGCTCGGCTCCTCTGCAGAGCACAGCCACGCTCTCGGGGCTGTCTCCAGGGCTTTCGTGGAGGCTGCTGGTGCTGGAGCAGAGGCAGGCAATGCACGGGCTTCAGCATAAGAGATTGCCACGTCCCAGAGCCCCGCCGAGCCCCCGGCCCAGCCCTGCCCAGCCATAGCCCCCCAGCCCCAGGGAGCCCCCAGAAGCGATGGGCACGCTGGCAGCGCTGAGAGAGCTGCCCACGGCAGCCGAGGCGCTGGATCCCACGGCTGTGCTCTGCGGGAAGGAGCTGAGGATCGGGCCCGGCAGCGTCACCAGCACTGGCGAGGGCTGGATGGCAACGCTGGAGTCGGCGCAGCGCAGGACGCACGGCTCGTTGCAGCTGTTGGCAAGCGGGGTTGGGCCGCAGGCAGCGGGCAGGCACGGGCTGTAGCACGACATGGCTGCTGGAGGGAGGAGAGCCTGCGGGACCCAGACAGGGAGCAGAGGCCATGAGCTGCCGGGCCCTGTCAGGCACCAGCTGCGCGCCTCTGGCAACGGGCACTGCCTGGCCAGGGCCAGGGAAAAGCCTTCCCTCTTCCCGCACCGTCCCAGCTCCCAGCAGAGGGGAGCACAGGGCATTTTCCAGCCTGGAGCCCTGCATCAGAACCACCCCGCACAGGACCTGAGCATTTGCCCCCATACCCAAAGGAGACAAGAAGGGAGTTCAGACGTACCGAGGTCACCAAGGAGAGGAAGGGAAGAGCTGTGGATGGAAGGGCCTGGAGTAGCACGGCCTTTTATACAGTGAGCCAGCGCCTCGGGAGACGTGGAACACGTGTGTGTTTGTGAAGCACGGTAACAAACAGCAATTTGAGGTTTGCAGAGCACAGCCGTGAGATGGAGAATCATCTCTTTCATCTGAAAGGTCTGATTTGCATTTCCCCATTGGGTGAGAGTGCAGCGGTGATGCATGCGATGCTGCTCCTGTAAGCAACGGCCTTGGAGGTCCCAGCCAGCTTCCAGAAAGGGTTTCAGCAGCTCCAGGCCCTGTGTGAGGGTTGTGCACATCCTTGCTGGGGAGCGTGAGGGCCCCTCTCAGCCTGGCCTTGACCTGCGGAGCGCTGCTGATGAAGGGCACTTGCCTGGGTCACCTGTGGAAGGGCTGAGGCTGAGGAGCACAGGTCCTGCAGGGCCACGGAAGGGCTCAGTAAGCAGCCAAGACCCGGCCGGATGCCTTTCTGGAGGAAGGACACAGAAAGAAGGGGACTCAGATCCCCAGGGGTGGTTGGAAGGTGAAGGCCAAAGAAGGACCCTTTGTGGGATGGAGAGAAGCACCACTGTGTGAATGAAGGGGGCACTGGGAGTATTCCTAGAGGTGGCCTCAAAGCAGGGATAAAAAGGCTGAAGGGGGAAAGGTCTTGCTGCAGGGCACTGTGTCATTTCTCAGTCCCCAAATTCTCATTCCCAAAGTGCATCATCAGCCGCAGGGGTGCCAGCTCAAAGGGGCAGAGGAGCAAACCCGTGGGCATTTGCCTGAGGGTGCTTCCACTTTGGGTGTCCTTGGCCGGCCTGGCAAGGACGTGTCCTCTGGTGCCTGCAGTTCAAAGCAGAAGGCTTCCCGGGGAGCAAGTGCGGGCCTGTGGTGTCCGCTTCCTGCCCTCGGGCGTTCCCACACAGCTGCTGAGGCAGTGGATGTGTGTGCCCTCTCCAGCTGCCTCAGCTCTGCTCAGGCACAGCCAAGGCCGGGCTCCCCATGGCACAGGAATGGCTCCCAGCCTTCTGCATCCAGCAGCAGGGCAGGGGCAGGCCAAGGAGGAGAGCAGCCCAGGCATGGTGCTCACTGCCTGCCTCCCCTTGGTGTGCGCTGCGGAAACGTCTTGGAGTGGGAGCGTCAGGGCACGTCTGTGCTGTCCTCCTTTGGCTGCTGTTTCACCCAGGAGCACGACAGGGTTCCAAGGAGTCCCCATGTGCTTGGGCAAGACGCTGACAGTCCTGACAACACTGTGCAAAAAGCTGCATGTCTGCAGGAACGCATGTGGTTGTGAAGCTGCACCTCTGCATAGCTGAGGTCATTTGCCCCAGAGCCCCTGGGGCCAGGTCATGGGTGATTCACCCTGAGGTGGAGCTGAGGTCTCTCCGAGTGGCTCAGCTCTTTCTGGTGGCTGCTCCTGCCCCCTTGCAATTAATGGGCCCTAAAGGTGCCCATCTGTCCCTGAGCTGGGCAAAACAAGCCGGACCCTCCGGGTCAAGTGACCTGCACAAGCCACCCTCCAGTGATGCAAGAGGAGCGTTGTTTTCTTCGGGAAGAGGGTGCTGAAGCCAACAGGTTCACTTGGTGCTGTCTCACACTCAGGCATGAGTCAACAGCTCCTTCATGGCTCTCCAGGATGTGCTGAGCCACTGCTTCTACTCAGAAGAGGGTTTGCCTCCCGAGCTCAGGAGGGCTTTGTTTGACCATCACCTCCCAACCACCCCGGTGTTCCCAATGCCCTCAGCAGAGCAGCCATCCTGCAGGGGCTTGGCTGGGCTCTGAGCATCTCCACAGCCTGCAGGCACTGGTCTTGCTCAGGGCCAGCCAGAGCCCACCAAAGAGAGACCCTTCTGAGTGCCCTTCAGCCTTGCTGCACAGGCAGAGTGCTAAGTAAGCAGTGGCCACGTTGCCCAGGAAGGGCAGGACCTGCACAACACCCAGTCATGGCCTCAATCTGCCCCAAGGCCTCACCAGCACCTGGAATGGGACCTCAAAGGAGCGCTGGTCTGCGGGAGAACCACAATTGCTATCAACACAGTGACATGAGTGATTTTTCCAGGATGAAAAGGGACCAAGCATTTCAGGCAGAGGAGGCATGTCTTTCATCTTCCAGCTGAGCTCTGGGAAGCCAAAATTGCCGTTTCTCAACATGCTTCGTGTTTGGGTCATTTTTCAGCTCCCCTGGGGCTCTGGGCTGCAGTATAAAAGCGGCCCAACTGCCAGCTCCTCCATCCTCTCCTCGTGCCTTCCTCTGCTCCGCGAAGTTGGTAAGTCTCAGTTCAGTTTGCCTCTTGTCTCCCTGGTTGGCAGAACAGGTTTTTGTGATGAGGGCCTCCCTGGATCTTGGTGAATAGGCTGGGATGTGGATCAGGACATGGGTTGGTCTCTGCCAGCCGTGGTTCTTTCCAGGGCTCAGGTCCTATGGCCAGCACTGTCTATCCGATGACTGGGCACTTCCTCCACCATCCACAGTTCAGCGATGCTGCTTTTGCACTAATGGCAGGATGAGGAGCTCCCCCGGGAGAGGTGGTCCCACCATTCACACCTTCCTCCATAGTGGCTGCTGTCTTCAGGAGCCTGTTGCGCTGTGCTCAGCCATGTGCCCTCCTGAGAGCAGGGCGAGAGGAGCCCGACCTGGCAAGACCAGGGCGCTCAAGGGCAGGGCGTTCGGCTGTGTGAACAAATGGGTGCTGGTAGAAGGGCTGATGGCCAGGAAGTGCAGAGCCGATTCCAAGGAGAGGGATCCTCCTGATCTGCCACAGAAAATCTTTCCCTGTCTAAGGCTCTCCTCCCTCCAGCAGCCATGTCGTGCTACAGCCCGTGCCTGCCCGCTGCCTGCGGCCCAACCCCGCTTGCCAACAGCTGCAACGAGCCGTGCGTCCTGCGCTGCGCCGACTCCAGCGTTGCCATCCAGCCCTCGCCAGTGCTGGTGACGCTGCCGGGCCCGATCCTCAGCTCCTTCCCGCAGAGCACAGCCGTGGGATCCAGCGCCTCGGCTGCCGTGGGCAGCTCTCTCAGCGCTGCCAGCGTGCCCATCGCTTCTGGGGGCTCCCTGGGGCTGGGGGGCTATGGCTGGGCAGGGCTGGGCCGGGGGCTCGGCGGGGCTCTGGGACGTGGCAATCTCTTATGCTGAAGCCTGTGCATTGCCTGCCTCTGCTCCAGCACCAGCAGCCTCCATGAAAGCCCTGGAGACAGCC
>NW_026900590.1:0-16439 GCF_033783945.1 Neopsephotus bourkii
GGGATTGAGTGCACCCTCAGCAAGCTTTCCGATGACACCAAGCTGTGTGGTTTGGTTGATATACATGAGGGAAGAGATGCCAGCCAGAGGGACCCTGACACACTTGTAACGTGGGCCGATGCCAACATCATGAAGTTCAACCAAACCAAGTGCAAGGTCCTACATCTGGGTCGGGGCAATCCCAGGCACAGCTACAGCTTGGGCAGAGAAGAGATTCAGAGCAGCCCTGCAGAGAAGGACTTGGGGGTGTTTCTTGATGAGAAACTGAACATGAGCCAACTTCGATGTGCACTCACAGACCAAAATCCAAGCACATCCTGAGCTTCATCAAAAGGAGTGTGACTAACAGGTCGAAGGTGGTGATCCTGCCCCTCTACTCTGCTCTCCTGAGACCTCACTTGGAGTATTCTGCACAGTTCTGGTGTCCTCAACATAAAAAGGACATGGAACTGTCAGAGCAAGTCCATAGGAGGGCCACGAGGATGATCAGGGGGCTGGAGCACCTTCCATATGAAGAGAGGCTGAGAAAGTTGGGGCTGTTCAGCCTGGAGAAGAGAAGGCTGCATGGAGACCTCATAGCAGCCTTCCATTACCTGAAAGGGGCCTATATAAGGATGCTGGGGAGGGACTCTTCATTAGGGACTGTAGGGGTAGGACAAGGGGTAAGGGGTTCAAACTGAAACAGGGGAAGTTTAGATAAAACGAAGAAGTTCTTTACTGTGAGGGTGATGAGGCACTGGAATGGTTTGCCCAAATGTCGTGGTTTAACCAATGCCAGACAGCTTTTTACCCACTCCCCCCCCTTTCTTGCCCTCCCCTTACTCCTGGAGGGACGGAGAGGAGAATCAGAAAGAATGCAACTCCCACGGGTTGAGATAAGAACAGTTTAGTAACTAAGGTATAACACAAATCACTAATGCTAACACCAATAATAGTAATGATAAATGAAATAACAAGGGAAGAGAATACAACACCCCATCACCAGCCGACCGATAACTTGCCCCCCAGTCCGATCAAGCACCGACCAATACCTCCTCCAGCCCTGCAGTCCACCTGCCCTTCCGGGTAACTCCCCGTTACATCCTGGGCATGACGTGCTGTGGTATGGAATACCTCTTTGGTCAGTTTGGGTCAGGTGTCCTGTCTCTGCTTCCTCCCGGCCTCCCCTCCTCCCTGGCAGAGCATGAGACTCACAAAGTCCTTGGCCAAACCAAAACATCGTTTTTATCAGCTTTCTTCCCAGCCCGAAAGTCAAAACACAGCCCTGCACCAGCTACCAAGAAAGAGAAAAATGACTGCCACTGCTAAACCCAGGACACCAAAGAAGTTGTGAATGCTCCATCCCTGGCAGTGCTCAAGGCCAGGTTGTATGGAGTCTTGGGTGACATGGTTTAGTGCAAGGTGTCCCTGCCCATGGCAGGGGGGTTGGAACTAGATGATCTTAAGGTGCTTTCCAACCCTGGCTGTTCTATGATTCTATGTCCCAGGATATTTCTGAAACTGCTTCTGAGACTTTGCAACACAGCTTTGCAGCAGCTTCCTCTGGGCTCCCTACAGAGGTGCTGGAGCCCATCCATCACACAGACAGTATGTCATCTGCTGCCTCATCCTTGAATTTTCTGTCTCTGAGCACCCGGCACAATTCTGAGCACAGCCACCACTCATTGGCATGCCTTCAGTGGAGGTGGACAGGCAGAATGCTCCATCGTTACTGAAGATTGCTTTAACTCAGGAAAATTCATCTTCTGACAGTATTGTGAGTGAGCCGTGGCCAGCAGCTCCTGATATAACCAGAGAAACAAGGAACACCATGGCATACAGGTAATTGCTTGGGTTTTTCTTGCCTAGGGCAATTTCTTTGCACTTGCAAAATTGCTAGCTTGGTGGAAAGCTCTTATGTTGGGTTAAATCAGAGCTGTTCTCCATCCCTCCTTTTCTTAAAGGATATTATGATTCAACCTTCCTGTGTGCTTGGTCTGTGTATGCTGTGGCTCTGTGCAGCTAGCATTATAAATAAAGTACTTTAAAAGTTAAAAATAAAAGGCAATGTCTCTGTGGAGCAGGCATGCAATGGTGCAATATCACATAAGCCTGCTTACCAGAAGCAAAGTATGACACTGGAGCAGTGCTAGGATTCATCACAGAATTCATGTCCTTGTCTTGTAGTGGGATGGGAACAATGAGAGGTACCTGGCATCTCCAGAGTGTCTAGGCCAAGGCTGTGTGCAAACACCTCTCTTTTCAATAGGACTAGCAAGCTGAGAGCATCAGTGTTATCCCTCAAACTATCCAGGGCTATTCCCTCCATCAGAATTGCAAGAGAAAGGCCTCACCTTGTGCTTCCACACTTGAGGATGCTGCTTCAGGAAACAGTTCTGACAGCTCTAGGGAGGGCACTGAGGCTGTGTCTTTACACAGTGTTTTTGCTTTTGCTCTTAATTTAAAGTTGAGAATACTTTTATAGGAGTTTGCAGCTACCCTCAATCCCACTCTGAATTTTTCAGGACTCCTCATATCAGAATATCAGATGAGATATCTCTGGATCTGAGAGAATTATGTTTGGCTTTGTTTGTTCAGGTTTTTTTTTTTATGTTCCATTTCAGTCAAGTCACAGGATCATAGAATGAATCCCAGAATGGTTTGGGTTGAAAGGACCTTAAAGCTCATCCAGTTCCATCCCCCTGCCATGGGAAGGGTCACCTTTGACTAGAACAGTTTGCTCTAGGCCTTGTTCAACCTGGCCTTGAGCAGTGCCAGGGATGGGGAAGCCACCTATGTGAAAGTAACAACTGCTCACTTCTGCCTAAAGATATTACCATAATTGAATTCACATAGACCTAGTTTGCAGCTTAGAAGCATGTGCCATTTGTTTTCAAAATTTTTATGAAACTCAGACTGGAATTACTGTTGCAATTCTGTTCTGTCTGGTAAAGCTCACCCATCTAATTCACACACTTCCTCAGACATTTGAAAGAACTGGGAAACACTGATGATTTTTGCCCCAGAGATCAGTATTCCCTGAAGGAAAAACAAATCCAAGATGATGCTGTTCACTGATGTACACTATATTGCCCACTTTGAGTAGTAGCTTACCTATCTTGTGTAAACATCTGTTGGGAGATTATTCTTGGTTAGTGCCTGAAGCATAGCTGAGCTGCTTCTCCCTTCTTAAGGCCTCCAGAAAAAACACTTGGAGAAACTGGAGTGTTTAGTGCCTCTATGCAGCACCTGCTGCTTTCTGTATCTGTGCAGATAGATGTGGGTTTTTTAATGATTTAGACCTTTTATTAGGATCTCATGAGAAGTGGAGTGAGGAAATATCCAAACTGAAAGAGACATTCATGATGGTATTTCTTTTTCCTCCTCTAGCCTGAGGGATGATGTTGAAGAAAAGCAAAAGAGCTCTTCCTATCATGAACACGGCTACCACCTTCTGCAGCATGTCAACCAGGATGATAGTGCAAAACAAAGGTACCAGAGTGCCCAGTCCCCTCTCTTGCCCTGCATGGACTCAGTTCAGGCTGCATTTGTGCTTCTGATCCCGGTGATCATTCATGTGTGGGGTGGTGCCTCTGGGCACGGTCCAATTTATTCTTTGCAGGGAAA
Source organism: Neopsephotus bourkii (assembly GCF_033783945.1). NCBI lineage: Eukaryota > Metazoa > Chordata > Aves > Psittaciformes > Psittacidae > Neopsephotus > Neopsephotus bourkii. Next base: position 3,607 of record NW_026900590.1, read on the forward strand.
GATTTGACTGTGCTGCTTCTAAAAGTATGGACTAAGCTTGGCTTAATTACCAGTGAAAATATATTAAAGGATCAGTTTCCAAATAATATGCCTTAAATAAGGTAGTGAGGGTATATCAGGAGTTAGTTTCATAGAATCCCAGCCTGGTTTGGGTTGTAAGAGACCTTAAAGCTCATCCAGTTCCAACCCCTTGCCACAGGCAGGGACAACTTCCACTAGAGCAGGTTGCTCCAAGCCCTGTCCAACCTGGCCTTGAATACTGCAAGGGATGGGGCAGCCTCAGCTTCTCTGGGCAACCTGTGCCAGTACCTCACCATCCTCACAGGGAAGAATAACTACTTCCAAATAAATGCATTCTGCTGTTAGAATGCCCTTAGACTTTGTCAGACTGAACAAGCCCAGCTGGGGTAGGGGTTGGTCTTGATGATCTTAAAGGTCTTTTCCAACCTAGTTGTTTCTATGATCCAGTTCCAACTTCCTGCTATGGGGGGTTGGAACTCCCAACTAGACCAGGTTGCTTGAGTTCATCTTCTCTGGCCATGCCACTTACTGCCTGTGGCCTGGGAGCAGGGCTGAAACTCTTGGAGCATAATGCCTTTCATTATAAAATCTTCCTGTGGATACAGCTTCTCTCTTGCTGGTGCCTAAGTCTCTTAAAAGAAAAAAATGCTTTTGGTAGCAATAGATGGCCCTCAAAAAATCAGGACATACCTTTTTTATACCTTTTGCACAAGGAAAGGGCATTATATCCGACTGTACATTTGGTGGGTTCCCAATTTTAAACTAGCTGGGTTTCTCCTTGCCAAATGAAGAATGAAAGACAGAGTAGCAGTCTTCCTTTTTTAACTACACATGCTGTTTGCACTCATGTGTTTGGACATTACCTTAATTATTGTATTGGAATCTTCACTTCATTGCATGGATCTGCTCAGGCTTTTTAATGTTGCTTGGGATGTGGCCTCCGTGTACTTGAAAAATTCAGTATTGATGGTTTCAGGATGGGCGAGACCCCCACAACAGCCGGTGACTGCAGAAACCTGCTCTAGCCTGGGTCCAATCATCACTTAGGTTTTCACGCTAGCCATACTGCCTCCTCCACTCTTACAGTGGACTTTGCCACGATTTTCTTCCTAGCTTTGTCCACAGCCCAACCTTCACTTCATGCTAAAGGCAATGTTCTCACTTCAGGATTGATGCAAAGGTCAGTGACATTCAAGCATTCAAGTAGTAACGGCTTCATCAGATACAAAGCAGTTGGATTGAGGAGGGTCTTCATGGGATACAGCTACTGCTCTTTTTTTTTTTTGTAATTTTGGAAGATGACATGAGAAGATGAAGTGAGAGCAGGATATAGGTCTGGGAGCCCTTGTGTGTCCATGGTACAACAGCTGGAGCAAGCATGTGTGCGTGAGCAAGTGTGTGACTGCTGGAGAAGATGGAACCAGATGAGGGGGTTGAAAGGACCTGGAAACTGGGGATGTCCATGTGTGTGTGTGTCTCTAAGGGCAAGGATGAGATCACATGAGGATCTGGTGACCAGAGGGACCAGGGAACTCCCAGCCAGCTGCTGGAGAGATGGTTGAGTCTGGGGTTGATGGAGACTGCTTGTGTGTGTGCGCACACATGTGTATAGGTGTCTGTAGGATTGAGGCACCTGGGAAGACCCCTGAGATCCAGGGTAAGCTGAGTTCCCAAACCCAGCTGCTGGAGGGATCCACACTCCATGCATGTGTGGAGGCTAACTCAGCCTCTCCCCCAACAGTCTGTTGAAGTAGTTTTGTCTCATTCTCCTTGGGCAGGTAGTGTTGGTCACAACTTGGAAGATTTGGGGATGAAAGCACAGAAGCAGCAGAATGCCCCAAAGTGCCTTTTGGGCATGGGAGGAATTAATTAATCAGCAAAGCTGTGCTGGGATGTTTCATTCTAATCATCTCTTTTGTGTTTCAGTCCTGGCCCAGTGTTTCCAACCTGGCCAAGGATTTCATTGATCGTCTACTTGCGGTGGACCCCAGTGACAGGATGACAGCCCTTCAGGCCCTGAAGCACCCATGGGTGGTCAGCATGGCAGCCTCTTCCTCCATGAAGAACCTACACCGTTCCATCTCACAGAACCTTCTCAAGAGGGCGTCTTCCTGCTGCCAGAGCACCAAGTCCGCCCAGTCCAACCGCTCCACCAAATCCAACACATCACAGCGGGTTCGGGAATGGGAGCTATGCGAGCTCAACTTGCACTACCAGCAGCAGTACACCGGCTGAGCACTGGGCTGGGACCTGCCAGGCATCTTCACAGATGCCTTCTGTGTGGTGTAGGTGTGCGCACACTCAGTGAGGAACATCCAGGTCCCTCCCTCCCTCCAGGTGTCCCCCATCCATGAGGAGGTGTCCTCACCATGAGGGACCTTGTGGTGGCCATCACACCCTGAGATCTGTGCCATGGGGGTCTTGTGCCAGAAACGGGGGAGCCCTTGTGGGCTCAGAGCAGAGCTCAGAGCCTCAAGTAATACCCAAATTAAGGAGCTATGTGGGGAAAAGAGCTCTTTCTGTAGCCCAGGAGCTTGGTTGTTCATAGTTATTTATTAATTCCGGAGCATTAAGTTTCTTTCACTTGCATATGAAAAAAGAAGGAACACCAGAGCTGCTGTGCAATTTAGGACCCAAGCTGAAGTGCTGTGAGCTCAGAGCTGGAGTCTGGTTCCTTTGATCTGGACTGGGTGGGTGCTTCTGGTGGAAGGGTGGGAAGATGATCATTGTCCTGCAGGAGCTTCATGGTATGCAGAGAGCTGTCTTTGGCAAGGCAGGCTTTTGGGGGTATCCTGTGTTCAGCAGTAGCAGTCATTTTTCTCCTTCTTAGTAGCTGTTTTAAACCCAGCTGGCAACCCAGAACCACACAGCCGCTTCGCTCACTCCCCCCCTTCCTCCCCCTGCTCCTGAAGGGATGGGGAGGAGAATCGAAAGAATGTAACTCCCACAGGTAGAGATAAGAACAGTCCAGTTACTGAAGTATAACACAAAACCACTGCTGCTACCACCAATAATAATATTGTTAAGGGAAATAACAAGGGAAGAGAAAACAATACCTCACCACTCGCTGACAGATAATACCCAGCCCAACCCCGGCAGTGAATTAGCCCTTCCTGGTAACTCTCAGTTACATCCTGGGCATGATGTGCTGTGGTATGGAATACTTCTTTGGCTAGTTTGGGTCAGGTCCAGATCTTCCTCCTCTGCCTTGCTGGGAAATGCCACGTAGTCTCCTGCTTCCTCCGTTTGTCACAGGTGCCCGAGGCTGGACTCAGCTGAGGCTCCCAAAGGTGGTATCTTTCTCTCCACATCCTCCTGGGGCTCGGGCTTGCAGGGCTTGGCATGCGGCTGCCGGGGGATGCTCTCGGCCGCAGCGGGGCTGGGCTCCTCCACCTCCTTCTCCCGCTGCTCGGCAGCTGCCTCCCTCCCAGCCTCCATGCCCTCTCCCGCCACTGCTTGGTCCCCAGGGCCTCTCTCCCAGGCCGCTTCAGCTGCCGCGGTCTCCCGAGGTCACTCCCCCTCGGCTCCCTGCAGCCTCACAAAGACGGAGGCCAGGACGAGGGCCAGGACCCTGAAGAGCAGTGGGATGGCCAGGTACAAGTCCACGGGCATGTCCCTCCCGCCCTGCTGTCAGAGTCCACTTGTATTACAAGTAATGACCATAAAGTACAATGAGAAAAGAAACTTAGCCCAAGGCCCCCAGGCAATAAACACTAACAAAGCAAATACTGGCTGCAAGTATGGCACAATACACTGAAACTGAGAGATCAGGAGCAACAGAATTGAGAGCCAATAAATCAGCATGTGACGAGTGACTATTAATTCAAAACAATGAATGCTTATCACAAATATGATTAGACACTCTCCAGTCAGATTTGCCGTTATCTCAACCCTCTGGGCCCCACGTTGGGCACCAAAAAGAACTGTCGTGGTTTAAGTCCACTACTCCCTGCCTTTCTTCACACACACATACCCCCACACATCCCCGCTCCCAGAGGGATGGGGAGGAGAATCGAAAGAATGTAACTCCCATGGGTTGAGAAAAGAACAGTTCAGTAACTAAGGTATCACAGTATCACAGTATGCTAGAGATTGGAAGGGACCTGAAAAGATCATCTAGTCCAATCCCCCTGCCGGAGCAGGAACACCTAGATAAGGCTACACAGGAACGTCTCCAGGCGGGTTTTGAATGTCTCCAGAGAAGGAGACTCCACAACCTCCCTGGGCAGCCTGCTCCAGTGTTCTGTCACCCTCACTGAGAAGTTTCTTCTCAAGTTTAAGTGGAACCTCTTGTGTTCCAGTTTGTACCCATTGCCCCTTGTCCTATCATTGTTTGCCACTGAGAAGAGCCTGGCTCCATCCTCATGACACTCCCCCTTTATATATTTATATGCACTAATAAGGTCACCCCTCAATCTCATCTTCTCCAAACTATAGAGACCCAGCTCCCTCAGTCTCTCCTCATAAGGGAGATGCTCCACTCCCTTAATCATCTTAGTTGCCCTGCGCTGGACTCTCTCCAGCAGGTCCCTGTCCTTCTTAAACTGAGGGGCCCAGAAATGGACACTATTCCAGATGAGGTCTCACCAGGGCAGAGTAGAGGGGAAGGAGGACCTCTCTTGACCTACTAACCACCCCCCTTCTAATACACCCCAGGATGCCATTGGCCTTCTTGGCCACAAGGGCACAGTGTCGGCTCATGGTCACCCTGTCGTCCACCAGGACCCCCAGGTCTCTCTATACTTGTTCCAGAACTTTTTCAAGTGGGCAAACCTTGATGCTGGGCATGTAGGCCTCAAGTCAAGAGAACTGCCTTAATTAGGGGTAGAGTTAGGGTTAGCATTTTGAGATCTAAGATGGCTAGATCTCTAGGGGAATTAGTGCTGTAAAATTCATGCCAAGCGATATCTGGCAGAGCAACAATATCTCTCATTCCACAGCTTTCTCAGTTGGGCATGCCTTAATGCTGGTGATATAAGCTTCATGTCCTGGGAGGTGGCTAAAATTAGGGTTAGGGTTAGGGTTAGAGTTAGGGTTAGGGTTAGCATTCAGAGATCTAAAAAGACTATAGCTCCAGATGCAGTAGTGCTGTAAAAGTACTGCTACCACCAAAAATAATAATGATAAGGGAAATAACAAGGGAAGAAAATACAATACCTCACCACCCGTCGACTGATAATACCCAGGCCAACCCTGGCAGTGAGCCAGCCCTTCCGGGTAACTCTCAGTTACATCCTGGGCATGGCATGCTGTGGTATGGAATACCTCTTTGGTTAGTTTGGGTCAGGTGTCCTGTCTCTGTTTCCTCCCAGCTTCCTCTCCCCCCTGGCAGAAGATGAGGCTCAGAAAGTCCTTGGTCAGGCTAAACATTTGAGCAGTAGCTAAAACCATCAGTGTTATCAGTGCTGTTCCCAGGCTGAAAGTCAAAAACACTGTGCTGTACCAGCTACTAAGAAGGAGAAAAAATGACTGCTACTGCTGAACCCAGGACAAGATGTAAAACCCTAAGAGGAACGTGTCCTTGCAGTGGGACGGTCATTCCCTGGAGGGAGCAGCCAGGCTGTCTTGTTACTTCTGCTGCTTTTTCAGATCCCTGGCTCAGTGAGCTGGATCCTTCTCATGGCTCCAGAGGCAGGCTGCAGGTCTTGGTGTGTAAGAGTTGGCATAGGATTACTGAACGGGCAAGCAAGGAGGAGAAGGGTGAGGGTCCTCTCTTGGGAGAGAAACATCTTGGAAGGCAGGTGTCCTGGGTTCAACAGTAGCAGTCATTTTTTTTCTCCTTCTTAGTAGCCGGTGCAGCGCTGTGGTTTTGATTTTCGGACTGGGAACAGCGCTGATAACACTGATGTTTTCAGTTTCTGCTCAAAAGTTTAGTCTGACCAAAGACTTTCTGAGCCTCATGCTCTGCCAGGGAGGAGGGCAAGCTGGGAGGAAGCAGAGACAGGACACCTGTCTCAAACTGACCAAAGAGGCATTCCCTACCACAGCACATCATGCCCAGGATGTAACGCGGAGTTACCCAGAAGGGCTAAGGCACTGCGGGGTTGAACTAGGTATCGGTTGGGCTGGGTAGGGTCAGTGGGTGGTGAGGTGTTGTATTCTCTTCCCTTGTTATTTCCCTTAACAATATTATTATTGGTCGTAGCAGTAGTGATTTGTGTTATACCTTAGTAACTGGACTGTTCTTATCTCTACCTGTGGGAGTTACATTCTTTCGATTCTCCTCCCCATCCCTCTGGGAGCAGGGGCAGGGCAAGAAGGGGGTGGGGGGGTGGGTGAGAGAGAGACTGCGTGACTGAGAGGGTTTAAACCAGGACAGTAGGAGACAGAACCAGGTGAAAGTCAATCAAGAAACAACAAGAAGATGACATTCCCTCTGGCAGCAAAAACAAGTTTTTAGACCATGCCGAAATGCAGCACCACTGTATGAGCATATCAAAAATTATCATTCCCATCTTGTAGGAGGGAGTTAAAATCAGTGGGATTTGGCCAGAACAGTGCTGGTGGGACAAGAGGCTGAAGAGCCTCCCAGAAGGCTTGGGGCTTCGCAGCCTGCTCCCAGTGCTAGATGCTTACCCTGCTCATAAAACTTCTTGCTGTTGATGAAGGAACGACCTAAGACTGAGTAACAGGTTTCAGGGGTTAACTGACAATGACACCAATGCTGCAGAAAATATATCGACCCAGTCAGAGATCAATATGATCAGACAAACACCACTTATTACAAAGCTTTAACCCCTTATATACTATTTCTCACATGCACTTACAATGATTTGGCATATTATGATTGGATACATGTCTTGAAGACCCCCAGTGACTAACATATAATTGGTTAAGCACGGATGTGAGAACTTGATCTCGAAAGCTTGCCAATATTCCACAGTTCTCGTTAACTCTGTTAATTCCAGCTTCTTCTTATCTTACTTGTTTAGGCTTCCTCGGGCCTCTCATGGCCTTGCTGTATCTTTCAGGATTTATGTACCAATTATCCCTTCTCCTGTGAGAACACTGTCTCCGCACCCCAAACTCAAAATGGGTGCCCAAACCAGCAGGCAGTTCACCACATCATAGATGAAAGGATGGTTCCGCAAAATCCCTGCCCACTCTCAAGCTCCATCCCAGGTTTCACTCCCACCCCCCACCCCCCTATGCGAGCTCAACTTGTGCTACCAGCAGCAGTACACCGGCTGAGCACTGGGCTGGGACCTGCCAGGCATCTTCACAGATGCCTTCTGTGTGGTGTAGGTGTGCGCACACTCAGTGAGGAACATCCAGGTCCCTCCCTCCCTCCAGGCGTCCCCCATCCATGAGGAGGTGTCCTCACCATGAGGGACCTTGTGGTGGCCATCACACCCTGAGATCTGTGCCATGGGGGTCTTGTGCCAGAAACGGGGGAGCCCTTGTGGGCTCAGAGCAGAGCTCAGAGCCTCAAGTAATACCCAAATTAAGGAGCTATGTGGGGAAAAGAGCTCTTTCTGTAGCCCAGGAGCTTGGTTGTTCATAGTTATTTATTAATTCCGGAGCATTAAGTTTCTTTCACTTGCATATGAAAAAAGAAGGAACACCAGAGCTGCTGTGCAATTTAGGACCCAAGCTGAAGTGCTGTGAGCTCAGAGCTGGAGTCTGGTTCCTTTGATCTGGACTGGGTGGGTGCTTCTGGTGGAAGGGTGGGAAGATGATCATTGTCCTGCAGGAGCTTCATGGTATGCAGAGAGCTGTCTTTGGCAAGGCAGGCTTTTGGGGGTGTGCTGTGTTCAGCAGTAGCAGTCATTTTTCTCCTTCTTAGTAGCTGGTGCAGTGTTGTGTTTATGACTTCTGTCTCAGAACAGTGTTGATAACACACCAGTGTTTTAGTTGTTGCTAAGTAATGTTTACTCTGACCAAAGACTTCCTGAGTCTCATGCTCGGCCAGGGAGGAGGGGAAGCCAGGAGGAAGCAGAGACAGAACACCTGACTCAAACCAACCCAAGGGGTATTCCATACCACGGCGCGTCATGCCCAGTATAGAAACTGGGGGGAGTTACCCGGAAGGACCAGATGTTTGCTCGGCTCAGGTTGGGTATCGGTTGGCAAGTGGTGAGCAGTTGTATTCTCTTCCCTTGTTATTTTCCCTTTTCATTATTATTATTATTAGTGGTAGCAGTAGTGGTTTTGTACTGTACCTTAATTATTGGACTCTTCTTATCTCAACCCATGGGAGTGACATTCTTTTGATTCTCCTCCCCATCCCCCTGGGAGTGGGGGGGGAAGAAAAGGGGGAGTAAGTGAGCAGCTGTGTGGTTCTGAGTTGCCGCGTGGGTTTAAACGACAACAAGGGGGTTCCTTGCTGTCCCCCTATTTGCAGCAAGACCAGTGCCTATCAGGCAGGGTTTGTTCTTGCCATGACCTGGCCCTATAACTCATGTGGTTTTGCCCTTCGGACCAACATTACCAACTGTGTCACTTAGAATCATGGAGTCATAGAATCATGGAATGGTTAGAGTTGGAAAGGACCTTAAGATCATCAAGTTCCAACCCCCCTGCCATGGGCAGGGACACCTCACACTAAACCCAAGTCTTCGTCCAACCTGGTCTTGAACACTGCCAGGGATGGAGCATTCACAACCTATTCCAGTGCCTCGACACCCTAACAGGAAAGAATTGCCTCCTTATATCCAATCTAAACTTCCTCTGTTTAACTTTTAACCCTTGTCCTGTCACTACAGTCCCTAATGAAAAGTCCCTCCCCAGCATCCCTATAGGCCCCCTTCAGATACTGGAAGGCTACTATGAGGTCTCCACGCAGCCTTCTCTCCTCCAGTTTGAACATCCCCAACTTTCTCAGCCTATCTTCATACAGGAGGTGCTCCAGTCCCCTGATCATCCTCATGGCCCACCTCTGGACTTGTTCCAACAGTTCCATGTCCTTTTTATGTTGATGACACCAGAACTGCACACAATACTCCAAGTGAGGTCTCACAAGAGCAGAGTAGAGGGGCAGGATCACCTCCTTCAACCTGCTAGTCACACTCCTTTTGATGCAGCCTAGGATATGGTTGGCTTTCTGGGCTGCAAACAAACCTGCCAACAAAGTTTTCAAGTTGACAAGCAGGTATTGTGGCACTGGGACACACGGGGATAGCTCCTCCTAACGTGTGTCCCAGTATTGCTACACAAGCCATCCTTATATGTCCACTGGGTATGCATACATGTTCATGAGGCTACGTATAGATTGCGTCATTTTCCAGGAAGTTTCCCACATGAGTATAGAAATGTGGTGGTGGTCTCTGAGGGCCATTTACTTCTTCCAACAATCTTCATCACTTCTGACAGCCTTTGAAGCATGCACAGTAGATATTTATACCAGCTTAATTGGTTTGTTAACACCACAGACACAGCAATCATCCTGTCCTACTTATCAGTTAGTCTAACTGCCTCCCATCCTGGACACCTGCTATTCCCAGATACTCCTTATCCCTACATCCTGTTTTTGTATCCTGTTTTTCTTACACTCATTTTGTACTAAGGTCATAAAGACCTAAAACTATGTTTACTACAACAGTTTATCTTATACAAGAATTCTCAGTATGTTCTCTAGCTGTACTCTTTGTTTTTTCTCTGATTGCCTCTCCCAGAACGGGGGTAAGTGGGTGAGAATTATGGGGTCTGCTTTAACAAAGGAGTAGGGAAATGTTCTAGACATTTTTGCTATGATTCTTAAGCAGTTCGGGAAAATAGTTGACTAGGAAGAATTGAAAAGTATCCTTCTCTGGGCATCAAATGTAGATTCATCTATTGATTCCACTAATATTTATACCCCAGATATTCGGGATAAAATAAGTGTTAATTTGTGACACTGTGCTACAAACAATAATAAAGTAGCCGCCAATTTATTGAGCCCATGGCGAGTTATTTCTGAAACTTTGAAGCTTCAGGCCGGCTCACAAGCACAGGGGGCAGAAGCAGCACCTTCGGCTCCCTCACCACCCTTTGCTGGACTCCGCCGTGAGATTAAAAATCCAGTCTGCTGTTGTTGCTCCTGTGGTTCTGCCACCTGATAATTTTGATGATGACCTGGATGGTCCTTTTGAACTGGAGCCTGTGGATCTGGAAAAGGAGCATGATTTATATCCCCCCAGGTCCTTATGACAAATGGGCAGCTGTAAAGGGAGATGTGAGATGGGCGGGGGATGCAGGTGTATTGAGTGCTTTCCTGGTGGTGTATGTGACGGATCAGGGCCCGCAGTGGGAAGGTCTCTCGTATGCTTTTATCAAAGATATCAGGCTAACAGTGACAGGCCATGGACTCGGGGCCCCATATACAATTCATTTGATACAGTCTATCTGTGATACTCATGTATTTATCCCAAATGATTTCAAAATGTTGTTTTGTTTAATAATGACTGACATGCAATACACTATGATGCAGGGAGTTGACCAATGTACAGCTGGGTTGTACAAGGGGGTCGTACAAGGGAGGATAAAGGAATTTTGACTGTTTAACAGAAAGCATTGTTTGCAAATACCTGTCAAGCTTGCCATGCAGTACCAGGACAATAGGCTATTGATAAGGGGGAGAAACAGTCTGACAAGGGGAAGAAACAGACTGATAAGGGGGAGGAACAGTTACTTAGCTCCAGTGAAGACCAGCTTTGTGGTTTGGACTTTGACCAGACTCCTAAAGAGCATATGTGATGGCTAGAGGTGAAAAGTTCAGGCTCAAGGAAGACTCATTTACCTCATCTTGAGACCCTCGCCCATGACCGGGGGGGAGGCACTGTGCAGGCGCAAAGGACCTTCTAGCTCATCATAATGCGAAGCGGGGATAGGACATGAATATGTATAGGCGTATTGTGCAACCTTATAAATATATATAACTTTAGACAATAAATGTAGAGGGAAACAACACTGAGGCATGCATGCCTTTGGAGGAGCTATCCCCCATGCGTCTCAGCGCTGAATAAAAGCATACCTACTTTACAACTTTAACGAGTTGCGGAGTCTATCTGCATATCAACTATGCGGGAATCAAAAATGAGACAGCTCACAGGCTCCCAGGCTGCTGAAAATTTAGCATTGACGGCATGTGACCCACTGAAAGTAGTTACTGTCGATGTACTGCTGGGTCAGGCAGATTTTGGCACCAGTGCTGCCCAAGCTAGGATTTGCCAGGCAGGCTTGCAGCAAGTTAAAAAAAACGGCACTGTGAGCTTTGAAAACTGTCCCTGACCCTGGAAAATAATGGTGTTAATAAAGCCATTAGCTGCAGGACCTGCTGAGGACAGGGCTCCCTAGGGCCCTTGGGAATTTTCCCGGAGGGACCCCTCGACTCATTCGGATCACTGCAGGAGCAGACAAGGACCATCAAATAACAGGTATTCTTTTCTTTTATATAGTCTGTAAGATGCAGGGAGCATCTCGGTTTGGTAAATTAGTTAGCTAAGCATACGCATGGTTTGGAAGCCTTCTGTAAATCGAGATAGGAAATCTCATAGGTAAAGGTGTATACCCAGCTGCTAGCATCCATTTGGTATACACCCACAAGAAGCAGAGGGCATCTTGTGGTTTGGGTCCTGCAAGATGCAGTGGGTGCCTTGTAGAAAAGGTTTTGGTTTTACCAGTATACAATCACAAGAAGAAGAGGGCATCTTGTGTTTTGGGTCCTGCAAGACGCAGTGGGCATCTTGTACAAAAGGCTTTGAGTTTTATTGGTATTGTTATAAAAATTCCGTCTTGGCCATGATCTGATTTAATTAATTTTTTATTACAATTGATTAATATCAAGATGCAATAAGCAAGCAGTGCTGGGTGTGCCGGGGAGTCTCCGCTCCACCCAAGATGCACCCGGAGATTTCTGGGGTACAGTCTCTTATACTCCTTGGTCTTGGGTTTCAGCCAATCCTGTCGTCTCCTTCACCCGAACATCGACGTGGTTCCTTTTCATTGTTCTCCTCCTGTTGCTGGGGTCTTACCTTCAGGTGAAGAAACTTCTTAAAAAGTTATTGAATTCCTTGGCAATACATTAACGGGGGATGTCTGTCACAAGCTTAACCACCATCTTAGCCCCCTCAATTCCATTTCTTATATAGTTACTTATTCAATACACAAGTTTCACCTCATCCTGTAACAGAAGGTATCTCTTGATTACCTAACCCCCTTAAGCCATTCAAACAGTTAAACAAAGCACCCCCTGTAATTAGCAAAGCATTTCAGACATTCAAGTAGTTAAACAAAGTACCCCTTAAAGTAACAAAGCGTTTGACTAAGAAGGATTATTCCTTTGTTTCTTCTTTTTCATCATTGTATTGACAGGAACATCTATCATAATCTGATCATTCTTATACATTCTACACATGATACAATGATTTCAAGGACTGTCGATTCCACCCAAAGTACAATGATGATAAGAAATCCTAAGTTGCTCACATGAATCATTTTAGAGTGAGGTGTCCCTGCTCACGGCAGGGGGGTTGGAACTTGATGATCTTAAGGTCCTTTCCAACCCTAGCTATTCTATGATTCTATGATTCTATGATCATTCCTATATACCACACAATTCCCCCCTTTGTTTTTGTGTAACTTATTGATTCGTGTCTTGGCCTCCAACTTAATAACTGCCTTTTTGAGCAGCGGATAATAATGGAGTTGTCTTTGTTTTTAATATCATTAAGAAGTGGGTTCCTCCCTTATTTTCTGGTTCCAATGGCATGATGGTTAATTGCATGTTTTGTACAACTCTATGTATCAATCTGGTGAAACATGGGATTATACATGGAATAATTAATAGTTCTCCAAATATTCCCAATATCACTATACCGATTTTTAATCTATCT